>NC_081180.1:2078130-2378130 GCF_029867415.1 Vicia villosa | reverse complement strand
CATGGTTGGATTGGAGAATGATTTTGGATTGAGGAGTGAGAGAAGAAGGAAAGTTTCGAAGTTTGGGTTTGCGGGAAGAGATAGAGAAGGAGG
This sequence comes from Vicia villosa, assembly GCF_029867415.1. Classification (NCBI taxonomy): domain Eukaryota; kingdom Viridiplantae; phylum Streptophyta; class Magnoliopsida; order Fabales; family Fabaceae; genus Vicia; species Vicia villosa. Next base: position 2,378,037 of record NC_081180.1, on the reverse strand, counting down.
GTGGGTCGTGGAAGAGAGAGGAAGCAGAAGAGCAACAAAGACGGTAAGCCATTTTCTGTGTTATGTGGAAGAGAGAGAGAGAGAGAGAGAGGGGAAGGAGAAGAGGAGCATAAAACTTACAAATTCAGATCGCCTGCAGTCAAGATCACACGGTTTAGAGTTTAATGTAATTTTTTGTTTGTTTTAAATTAAAACTTGTATTTACACCCGGGCGACGCACCGATTAAATATTTTGTAAGTAAATTTTTTTAAAAAAAACTTTTAAAATTTAAAAAATTTATTTATATTGAGATTATCATTGTAACACCCCGATTTTTAACAGCGGGAGTGTATATTTTTTCTTTTTAAAACCACAAAATCTTTGAACTAAAACATCTATGATCATATTTAAAATAAATCAGAGTAAAGTTTTGTAAGACAATGATCATAATACAGGGTCTCTTTTATAATTTGTTTTCTCAGTTAACGGATTAAGAAACACAAATTAAACATTTCGTCTAAAAGAACATAATGACACTTTGTCTAAATCTTTTCCATAATTAGGACCAGAGCAATGCCCAAGGTTATAAAATATTTGACCACTTGAATATATTTTCTTGCAAATTGTATTTGACGAAAAGTGAATGTCAATACCACTAACACATTTAAGCATTCAGCTTCAACAACAAACTTCCCAATAATAGACATAGACAACATTCTGAAACAACCCCTAAGCTAATCTTGAATTGAAAGCCAAGGATGACTTAGTACAAATGACTCACTATGACATTGAGTCTTGATGATTTCGATCGCCAAAGACATTCACATCTTGCAAGTCTTCACGACACCTTGATACCCTAATTATCACGATTCCTAACAACATGGAGGCGTTCAGCCCATTCAATAATAATAGTAGAGGGTCACGATCTAAAAATAGCATACATGAAAGAATACACACATGCAAGTAAAACATGATATACAACAGTCACAATATTTATTTCAACAAATAAAGTAATGCACAAATATCCTAATGCAGACTCTACATGGGTGTGATCCCCCTAACCGGGTTCCTCACATGCATGAATTTCGGAATTTAACCTCTCCGCAGAGAGTCATGGCCTCTTTCCACTAAAAGTGCAGTATTCTCCACTGACACCGACTCTATAAAATCCTGCAGGATTAGGTGGGCTCAATCCACTAGAGTCCTCACCCGGTGTAATCCACTCGACATACACGCAACTATGATATGCATGAGTATACACTTTCTCTACATATACTAATGCAACAACTTACATAATCTTCACATATGTAATCATAACCACCAGTCAAATCATATATTCAACGAATCATATGAAAGTATGTTCACAAGTTTAGCATCACAGCATAAACACATATTCATAATTGGGCACACAACATTTAAACATTCTCAGTCGGATGCACAATTATCACAAAACCCCAACTGGGCACACCATCATTCATATCAACACATATGGATTCAATCACATATAATATCGTTAGAAAGTGCTCTTACCTTAGAAAGCTTCAAACACATTCAACTTACGCTACATGAGAACGATCTGTCTCTCTCGACGATTTTTCTATCCAATTCACACTTTCAACCTTTTAAAAATACACAATTTAATTAAGTTAATACAAACCCACTACATCCATAATGAGGGATTTATCTTGGCCACTTACCAAATCAATTAGGTTTAGACTTTTTTATCACCGTTTTACTAACCTAATCATTATACATTAAGAATATAACTTTTCAAGAAGAAAATGGTTTTTCTCTTAAGAGAATAGTAAATACAAATTCAAAGAAGTTCCTGACATACTGGTTTTTCTTCTTTTTGTACACGTTTCAATCTCCAGTAATTTGATAATGCTAAACAAAATAGGTTCTGACATTTTTATTTGTAAATATAGTTGATCTTACCGGGCAGATCAGATGACCAGCAACAATGAAGGCTTGAAGTTCAGGATGACGAATATGGAGAAAAAGGTGTTGTACCTGCAAGGCACTCCGATGCCAAAGTAAGTATGTATTCTACAAGGTACAACAAAGTAATGGGGTTTTAGTGGTAAGAAAAAGATTACCTTGCCCTCTGTACGTAGAGGGCTATTTATAAGATGTTCTTGGAACGAATTAGACTCCTCTTCATAGGGCGGATATTTAGGAGACGCGTTGACTGATTGTTTACCGGGCACGAGGGGCCCTCGTGGTCGGTTGCTTGGCCTAGTTTACGCGGTCTGCTTGGATGGAGACTGCCACGCGTGTTCTGAAGTGTATTGGGCCGAAGGCGGGAATGGTCCAATTGACTGGATTGGGCCGGTCCAGAACAGGAGCCCCCCAAGTCGTTGCTTCCGGTCATAGGAGTGACGACTTATAGAAAGTTGATCCGAGGGTCCGAGCCCAGGCTATCCGAGGGAGGTAGGTCGTGCATTTCCGGGGAGAAGAAGGGTTAGGCCGGGAGTAAGGAAGCGTGTTGTTTCAAAAATTTAATAGGGGAGCATGTCGCATTTAATGTGAAATGATGGCTAATCTATTCCCTAGGCTATAGGGTTAATGATTGCCATTCCTCCGAATATTACAGCACGTGCGGCGCGCGTGGTACCTTATGCCTCTTATAAATAGCAGAACCCCTCATCTTTCCAAACTTTTCAAGTTTCAGTCGCTTCTTTCTCTCTTCGCCGGCCTTTCTTCTTGTAGTGGTGTTTGTTACATATTCTTCAGTCTTTCCTCAAAATCGTACCTGTAAGTTACCTTTTAATCCTTACGTTTTGTATTTTTATGCTTCGATCACTGTTTAGAACCCGGTTGCATGTGGTTAGGGTGGGTTTTTAGGAAGATTTTGATGAGGATAGATGATGATTGTGGTGGCGTATGGCGGAGATATGGGGTTTCTCCGTCGTCCACGACAACGTTTTGATGAGTTTATCTTTAGATTCCAGCTTTTTGTACCGTTGAAAGACGTTTGATTATGCTTTTGGCGTTTCTCTTTGTATGCGTGCGTCATAGTTAGATGTCCTGCGTTTTTGCCCTTTTTCCCTGGCGCGAACTTTGTCTGGCTCGGAACTTGTGTTTATGGAGGGGCAAGGACGTGGTTCATCTGGTGTTAGAAATGTATAGGATAAGTATTTTTAGTATCGTCTCCTCAGGGATTGATGCGATATTATCTCCGTTCTACAGCTTAGTGTATTTTGAGTTAAGGCTCTGGATGTTTTTAGTATCATGAAAGATAAATAGCATTAAAAGAAATTAAAGACAATAAATTCGGGTTTAAAACGATTTGGTAAAACTGTGTCAAGATTAGTGTTCATTAGTTTGCTTCATATGTACTCTAAAGATTATATATATGAACCTATTCATGATTAATACAATCACGTATCCTCTCGATACTGTTTATCTCTAAAGCAATATCGTGATTATTATCATATTCACCGTCAGATGATCTCTCATGCCGACAATCAACATGATAATCTTAAAAGCTTGATACTTGTGAATATCAACTCACAAATCTATCTCTAGAGTTTGTTTATTGATAGATGAATATCTTTTAGGTCTAGCTTTGAAACATATCTCTCAATAGTAATCCAAAACAACAAATGAAACATAAATAACAAGATATTCACCATGTATTAATCATTAACCAAGTTCATACATAATAGATCAAAGAAAGTACATATTTACACACTAACTACCTCTAATCTTGACACAAGATGGAACTTAGCCCTCCATATCCATGGAAGCTCCAACAACAAGCAACAAACCAAGATTTAGTGACATCAAACTCAAGAAGATCAAAGAAAGATGTTTGGAAATCTTGATTTTCTCTTAAAAATGGTTTTTCTCTTCTTCTCTTTCCCTAACTTTTCTTTCCCAATGTGTGTTATGATAAGAACCAAGCTAACCAAGCTTAATCATCAATTTTATGTGGCTAAGAACAAAAGTTGAAAAAGTAGGTCCGCTGAGCGGAGGGGGTCCGTCCGCTGAGCGGAGCAGTAAAAATATCTGTTTTGTCTTCAAGGTCCGCTGAGCGGAGAGGTCCGCTGAGCGGAGGTAAATTTTCTGCTCTTCACTGCCCACGTCCGCTTCAGCTCCGCTGAGCGGACTTGCTGATGAAAAAAATTGTTGCATCCCTGCCTGGGTCCGCTTGGACTCCGCTGAGCGGACCTCCTTGCACAAATCTTCTTCTTTTTCCATTCCACCCTCATTGCAAGCTTGCTTTGATCATTCTTCTCATTCCATCTTGCCCAAAAGTTGTTAAAACCTAAAGAAAACATAACAAGAGTTAATAAACTAACTTAATTTAGAAAATAAACATAAAGTTATTTATTTACATACTATTATATCAAAAAGTAATCAAATTTGGCACAAGAGTTTCAGAAATACCACAAAACATATATACAAACTATGCACAAATGGGATTCTAACAACTCTCCCCAACTTTGATCTTTGTTTGTCCTCGAACAAAGCTAGCTCAAAAACATACATCATTGAATCACATGAGGTTAGCAACATCAATTGAATGGTTCAAACTTGAGTTACATACCTACAAGATAAGTCTTCCTTGCTTGTACAAGATTCTAACATGACTATGAACCACTTTCTGAACACAAACTTTCAACACAATTGCATTAAAGAGATAATGTTCATGAATGAATCACCTATGTTTCACTTCACAAAAATAATTGAAGGACAATTGCCATGATAGCAAAAAGGACAAATCACACTCACTAGTAATGAGGCACATCCAAAACAATTCATATATTCATCTATACTATGCACACGAGACAATAGAAACAAAGATCACTGAGGACTTCATTTGGTTGTAACTTGGCTTGGGTTCCAAACAAGTGATATTGTATGTACACGGCCATTGAAACAAAAAGGGTGAATGATCATGGAAAGCATTATTTATGTACAACACTACTAATATGCTACCCTTTTGTTTTTCACCATACAATGCATCCTTTCCTTTTCTTTAGACCATTAACACACATTTTTTTTTTCTTTTCTTTTATCATTGTCTTTCCTCTTTTTTTTTCAAAGAATGCATTGCACCACCATATTCTTTCTTTTCTTTATCTTTAAGAAACATCTCTCCCCAACTTTAAACATTTACATCTATAAAGACATCAATGCTTTCCATTTAAGGTTCAAGTACTATTGGGTTAAGTGTTTACCAAAGAAATTATCAAGTGAATCACTTCTCTTTATCAAAATTCATTGTGTTTTTCTTTGAGTCACTTGACAAAACAAAAATTTTAGGCTCAAAATTGGTTACAAAAGATCACACACTCACGGGTAGCCTTGTTTAAGGTGGTTTTTCTCATACTACTCAAAAAATTTGCCTCGATCCCTTCTAAGCTCTAATGTCTCATACAAAGCAAGATTAAACATGAATCATTTGAGTTAACATCAATCACTAGAACACTCTTATTTTTGTACACAATGGAAGTCCACTCACTTATCTAGTTTTGTCCTATTTTTGATTCAAACACAAACAAAATTTCTAAAATGCAATGTGATCAAAACTTTGTGTAAAGTCCTTAATTCATAGTCACCTTATAATCTACAAAGCAACAAAATACTTACCTTGGTATGAACATCATCAAGAATATCATCATCACCATCCAAATTTTTGATGTTGACACACCTTATCACTTTTTCTTCTTTAGAGCATCACTTCTATTCCAAGACAAACACAAAAAATTATATACACCTTAACATATAATATATGTACACTATTCTACTACTAAAACACAATATTATAACAACAAGGGCATAACTTGCCCACACAAGCACACATTACTTAAACCAAATACTTAAACAACAAAGGCATAAGTTGCCTACAAAATATGTTCGGGTGGCACCCACGGCCACCAAAGTACAACAAACCTCATCCTCATCTGGATGGCACAAAAGTAGTTACTAATACTAACAAAGGTACTAGAAATTATGCTACTAGTTCAACAACATAAAAGTAAATAACAAAGTATTATAAAACTAAACATAAACTACATAAACAACAATAATAATAAAAATATCACTGAAAATCCTCAATCCTCCTCATCATCCTGCTCCATGCCATCTCCTTCCTCTTCTTCCTCTTCACCATCCCCCTCTCTGAAAAATGGCCTCTCCGCAGGCCATGCACAATGAGCCTCATAATCCTCATTAGTAGGAAAAGAGGGAACATCCGCCGGGTTGACTTGGTGGCGATAGAGCTTGCACAGAGAATCATGAATCATTGCTTGCAATCTTCTGTTGGCATCAAAATACGCCCAATTGTACCTGCAAGCTAATTCTTCATTATACCTACCACCAGCAGGAGGAGCCATGTTCTGTGGCTGAGGATGCTGCTGGACACCTAGCTTGGGAGAGCAGTGCCTATGCACATAACCTGTGTCCACAACACTAGTGGATTTCATGCTTGCAACATTAGGGAACTCCACACCTGCATTCCTACATAGTCCCATAATCAAACTTGGAAAACCAAGCTGAGCAGACGGCTTTGTCCCTCTTTTGGTACCACTTGAAGCCACAATCCTAATCTCCTCATAAATGATTTGAGCCACATCCACCTCTCCACCTGTCATAATCCAAAACAAAAGACAAGACATGTCAATGGTTAGGTCAGATGTGTGGCTCCTCGGCATGACATTGTTCAGGAGGAAAACTGTGTACAGCTGTGCCATTTGAGTCATGTTCTTCCTGTCCATCTTCTGAATATAACCGGAAGGGTTAAGAGTGAACCCTCGGCGCTCAAAGGATAACAGATCAGCAATCTCCTGCATATTCCAAGTCTTTGCAGCCTTTTTCCTTGCATACTCACACTTCTCACCTGCAGCACGAGGAGACGGTCTTCCCAAAAAAGTGTTAATTGCATCCCTTGAAAAAGAAATGCCCCTACCTCTCACATAGGACGTGTAAGTGTACACCCTTCCCTCAATCGGAATCGCATTGGCATAGAACTCACGCACAAGGTCCGCATTGATTTGAGTATCTGGAGAAATCAGAGCTTCCCAATGGCGTTCCGCGATATTATCCAGAAACTGATAGAAGTTACCTCTATGTGGGAGGTCAAACACCTTTTCTGGCCAAATCTTCCGACCAACCAATTTCTCAAACCTCGCCTGCTGCTCTGGTCCTAGAAACCTATGGGAATCAAAGGGTGGTTGCGGAGCAGCTCCTGAGCTTGAGCCTGCCAATTGCCTAGCTCGCTTTCCCCGATCACTTCTTGACGACATCTACAAAAAACAACACAACATCGAACAAACATCGTCAAAAGCAACATTTATAGCATATTACAAGTCCATTGGTAGTATTAAACCAGGCCCTAACCCATTGCATACCCAACAGAAAACAGAACTGAAATTCTGCATTCAGCAGGGTCCGCTCAGCGGAGGGGGTCCGCTCAGCGGACCTGCGCAGAAAATTAAAAAAAACTTCAGAACACAGGTCTGCACCAGCCTTAGCCATGGGGTTTCAAACCCCATTCCAGCACAAGAACACAAGCATATAAGCAATGGAAAACAAGAATATTAACATCCAATTCAAGAAACCCTAACATTTACAATTCAATCTAACCTAAATCTTAAACCCTAAACAGAATTTCTTACCAAAACCAAACATAATTTACACTCTAATCTTCCTTATACTACCAAAGCACACTAAATCCTAAAAGAAACATAAGTCTACAACCCTAATATAGTTTAAACAAAAGATTGCAACAGAAAAGAGCACATACCTTATCTGAAATTCAAGAAGAACACGAAATACCAAGAAATTTGAAGAGAAAAAGAACTTGAAGCTTTGAAAATGGTGGAGATGGAGATGGAATCAAGTGGAGGCAAGTGAGTTTCAAAAGTGTGGTGAGTTAGGGTTCTGAACCCGCTCAGCCACAGAGCTCTTTCTTAAATGGGCCTTTGGACCGGTTTGGTCCATTGGGCCCTTTTTTATTTTTCTGGTTTTTAGCAGGTCCGCTCAGCAGAGGGGGGTCCGCTCAGCGGATGACAGAAAACCTGGTTTTTCTGGTTTTTCAGCAGTCTGCTCCACCCGATTTTTTTCTCCACCGACTTTTCAAACATCCAAAAGCACATAAAACAGGGATTACTTACAATGTTGGGGTGCCTCCCAACTAGCGCTTTGTTTAACGTCGGTTAGCTCGACGGTCTGAGGCGGCTTTACGGATCAAAAATCGGAACGGATTCCGAATTTCGATCGACTTCACCACCAAGATACGGCTTGAGTCTTTGGCCATTGACATTCCAACTTTCATTTGTTGACGGATTTTCAAGCACAACCGCTCCATAGTCTTTTACTTCTTTGATTCGGAACGGACCCGACCATTTGGATTTCAATTTGCCCGGAAACAACTTCAACCTTGAATTAAACAATAGAACCATTTGGCCTTCTTTGAACTCCTTCTCCACAATCTTTTTATCATGATATCCCTTCACTTTATCCTTGTAGATTTTGTTGGATTCATAGGCTTGTAATCGCAATTCTTCCATCTCAAGCAATTGCAATCTTCTCATTTCACCACTTGCCTTAGGATCAAAGTTAAGCAACTTCAAGGCCCAAAATGCCTTATGCTCCAACTCCACAGGTAAATGACAACTCTTCCCGTAAACCATTTGAAATGGAGTAAAACCAATCGGTGCCTTGTATGCCGTACGGTAAGCCCATAAAGCATCATCCAACTTCTGTGACCAATCCTTTCTTGAAGAAGAAACTGTTTTTTCCAAGATTCTTTTAATTTCTCGGTTGGAAACTTCGGCTTGACCATTAGCTTGTGGATGATAGGCCGTGGTTACTTTGTGCTTCACACCATATTGTTGTAAGACTTTTTCAAGCTGTGTGTTGCAAAAATGTGAGCCACCATCACTAATGAGAATCCTTGGTGTTCCAAACCTTGTAAAAATGTTTTTCTTCAAGAACTTGATTACGGTCTTTCCATCCGCTTTCGGACATGCTATTGCTTCCACCCACTTTGAAACATAATCAACCGCAACCAATATATACTCACAACCAAAAGATGAAGGAAATGGTCCTACAAAGTCTATTCCCCAACAATCAAACACTTCCACTTCTAACATATTTGTCAATGGCATTTCATTCCTTTTACTCACTCCACCACTTCTTTGACAATTGTCACAACTTTGTGCATGCAAGTAAGCATCTTTGAACAACGTCGGCCAATAAAACCCGGATTGAAGAACTTTTGCCGCCGTTCTTTGTCCACCATAATGCCCACCATAAGGTGAATTATGACAATGCCACAAGATTCTCATTGCTTCTTCTCTTGTCACACATCTCCTTAACACACCATCCACCCCAATTTTGAACAAGTATGGATCATCCCACACATAGAATTTGGCATCATGGAGAAACTTCTTTGTTGCACTTTTACTCCAATCTTCCGGCATCCAACCCGATGCCTTATGATTAGCCATGTCAGCAAACCACGGCCTTTCTTCCACCATGAACAACTTTTCATCCGGGAATGATTCCAAAACCTCTTCTTCTTTGTTTGTTACCTCTTCATTCACCAACCTTGATAAATGATCCGCCACCAAGTTTTCCGCTCCTTTCTTGTCTCTAATCTCTAAGTGGAATTCTTGTAGCAACAATATCCACCTAATGAGCCTTTGCTTTGAATCCGGCTTGGTAAGCAAATACTTTATCGCTGCATGGTCAGTGTAAACAACAACTTTCGAACCAATTAGATAGGACCTAAATTTTTCTAATGCATATACAATAGCTAGTAGCTCTTTTTCAGTTGTTGCATAATTAATTTGTGCTTCATTAAGAACCTTACTAGCATAATGTATAGCATGAAAAATTTTTCCTTTTCTTTGACCCAACACCGCTCCTACCGCATAATCACTAGCATCACACATTAGTTCAAAGTCAAGTTTCCAATCGGGTGCTATGATTATGGGTGCGGTGGTCAATCTTTGTTTCAATTCATTAAAAGCTAAAAGGCATGCATTATCAAAAACAAAAGACTTATCTTTGTTGAGCAAGTTGCTCAAAGGCTTTGCAATCTTTGAGAAGTCTTTGATGAATCTCCTATAGAATCCCGCATGGCCTAAGAAGCTTCGAATTCCTTTGACATTCGTTGGCGGTGGTAACTTCTCAATAACCTCCACTTTTGCTCGGTCGACTTCAATTCCTTTGGAAGAAACTTTGTGACCAAGAACTATGCCTTCGGTAACCATGAAATTGCATTTTTCCCAATTGAGGACCAAGTTGGTTTCAACACATCTTTTCAACACGGCATCCAAATTCTTCAAGCAAAGATCAAATGAGGCTCCAAAAACGGAGAAGTCATCCATGAAAACTTCCATTGTCTTTTCTATGAAGTCCAAGAAGATAGCTTGCATACATCTTTGGAAAGTGGCCGGTGCATTACACAATCCAAACGGCATTCGCCTATAAGCAAAAATTCCAAAGGGACAAGTGAACGCCGTTTTCTCTTGATCTTCCGGATTGACCGAAATTTGGTTGTACCCGGAGTAGCCATCCAAGAAACAATAGAACTCTTGACCCGATAACCTTTCCAACATTTGGTCCATGAAAGGTAAAGGGAAGTGATCTTTCCTAGTAGCTTGGTTAAGCTTTCGGTAATCAATACACATCCTCCAACCCGTCACGGTTCTTGTCGGAATCAACTCATTCTTTTCATTTGTGATCACGGTCATTCCTCCTTTCTTTGGTACCACTTGGACTGGACTCACCCATGCACTATCGGAAATAGGATAAATCATTCCGGCTTCCAATAGTTTCACCACTTCTTTTCTTACAACTTCTTTCATTGTAGGATTCAACCGGCGTTGAGGTTGAGCTACCGGTTTAAAATCCTCCTCCATCATAATTTTATGCATACAATAGGCCGGACTAATTCCTTTTAGATCAGAAAGAACCCATCCTATCGCCTCCTTGTTAGCTTTCAACACATGAATTAATTTCTCTTCCTCCTTTTTAGACAGTGAACCACTAATTATCACCGGCTTCTTACCACCTTCTTCAAGAAAAACATATTTCAAATGGGGAGGTAACATCTTCAATTCTAATTTGGTTTCTTCTACCTTTGGCTAATCTTTCAACTCCTCCATCTTTGCTTCAAAAGGACTTATCTCTTCAAAAACATCAAAATCTCGCAAACACTCTTCAATCTCTTTTTCTTCTTCTTCATTGAGAACATCAAGAGCTTTGGTTAATGTTTTCTCAAGAGGATTGAACACATGAGCTCTACTTTCAACTTGCATGATAGCTTCCTCCATAGCATCAATTCTAAAACAATCACTTGTATCATTTGGATGTTTCATTGCTTCAGAGAGATCAAAACACACTTCCTCATCTTGGAACCTCAATTTCATCAAACCATCATCAATGTCTATCATCATCCTTGCCGTCTTCATAAAAGGTCTTCCTAGAATCAACGGGGTATCAACATCTTCCTCCATATCAATGACAACAAAATCAACCGGAAAGAAGAACTTGTCAACTTTCACAAGTAAATCCTCCGCTATCCCAAAAGGCATAGTTGTAGACTTATCGGCTAATTGAAGTGTCATTCTTGTATTTTTCATATCCACAATGCCTAACCTCTTGACCATGGATAAAGGAATCAAATTGATACTTGAACCCGTGTCAACCAAACCTCTTCCAATATGAATGTCACCAATAGTAACCGGCAAAGTAACTCTTCCTGGATCTCTTTCCTTCCTTGGTAAAGTACTTTGAATGATGGCACTACATTTAGCATCTAGGACAACCGTTTCGGGCTCAGTGTAACTTCTTTTCTTCGTGAGGATGTCTTTCATAAACTTGGCATATTTTGGCATTTGCTCTAAAGCTTCACCAAAAGGAATATTAATTTGCAATTGCCTAAATATGTCAAGAAAACGAGCATATTGCTTCTCATTATCTTTCTTCGAAGGCGCACGAGGGTACGGTAAATTACGAACGGGAGGACTCATAACTTTCTTCTTTCCTTCTTTAATCTTTCTCTTTTTCTCTCTATTTTTTTCTTCTTCTTCCTCACTTTTTTCTTCACTCTCATTTTCAACTAAGACTCCCTCATTTTTCTTTGGTTCTACTTCACTTTCCACCTCTTTCTCCTTTTCTATCCTAACTTCCTCCTCCTCGACCTCCTTCTCCACTTCACTTTCAAGCACCCTCCCACTCCTAGTTACAACCGCTTTGCAATGCTCCTTAGGATTGGTTTGAGTGTTTGCCGTGAATGATGGTCCGGGTTGCTTCTCGGCTAATTGTTTTGCAAGTTGGCCGACTTGAGTCTCTAAATTATTTATTGCCGCTTCATTACTCTTTTGATTCGCCATTGATGCTTGCATAAATTGATTTAGAGTCTCCTCCAACTTTGAAGGCTTGTCTTGAGAAGGTGGTTGTTGTTGATAAGGACTTTGTCTTTGTTGATAATTATCTTGTCTCCACCCTTGGCCATGTTGCGGTGCATTAGGCCTTTGTTGGTATCCACCTTGGTTTTGGTAAGGAGCTTGTCTTTGTTGATAGCCTCCTTGGTTTTGATTCGCCATGTAATTCACTTCATTCACCGGTGGACAATATCTGGTAGGGTGGTCTCCACTACAAAGCTCACACGAAGCAACTTGTTTGTTCTTGTTAGGATCGTTTAATTCCTTGAGTTGTTGAGGTAACCTTGCCATTTGTTTTGTAAGCTCCTCCACTTGTTGAGAAAGAAGCTTATTCTGAGCAAGAATAGCATCATTGGTTCCTAATTCAATAAGCCCCGGTTTCTTTTGAACAACTCCTCGGTTATGTTGCACCTGATGATCATTCCTGGCCATTTTCTCAATTATCTCTATTGCCTCCTCCGCTGTCTTAGCCATTAAGGAACCTCCAGCTGTAGCATCTAAAAGAAGCTTCGGTTGTGGTTGTAAGCTGTCGCACGCTCGCGAAATGATGAACAGAGTCGCCACCAATATATTTATCCCATAAGGGAAAGGAATATCAGAAAACCTAGAATAAGAAAAGGATAAGAAAAGGTCTTGCGACCAGAGATCGGGTAAGAAGTCGGTTACGCGAGGGGAAGGTATTAGCACCCCTCACGTCTGTGGTACTCCACAGGATCCACTTATGTTTGTTCTATTCTAAGGGTGTATAAATCTAAAGCTTAATCACTAAGGGAATGCATGCAAATGAAAAAAGAAGAAACACGGGGAAAATAAGGTTTATAAATAGTTGTGCTCGCTTAGGCCCCGCGACCTAATGCCTACGTATCCTTTTCAGGAATCAGAGCGCCGTAGTTCGGCTCTTTAGTTTTTGTTTGTTTTTGTGTTTTTTAGTGAACGACGTTACATTCGCACTCCGCTGCTCGACCTCTGGAGTCTTAAGCTGGGAATGGAGCGGAAATAACGTGTCCGATTAGGAGAAAGAATGCCCTGAAGGCAAGAGAAAGAATGCCTCGGAGGCAAGAGAGAAAAGAGAGAAGATTGGTTTGTGTTTTTTATGGTAATTCCATGATGAACAAAACCCAATACAAGGCTTCGCACCACTTCATCACTTTGTTTAGGTCTGAGCCTTTATTAGATATTTTGAAGTGTTTTTGTTTAGGTGTCTTTTAAGGGAAATTAATTTGTGACTTGAATCATGCCATAAAAAGAGTTTTTATATATTTAGAGAATGCACATCGAGGCCTACGCCACAATCGATTCTCTAAATAAAATACAGTTTTTGAATATTTAGAGAATGCACATCGAGGCCTACGCCACAATCGTTTCTCCAAATACAATTTTTGAATATTTAGAGAATGCACATCGAGGCCTACGCCACAATCGATTCTCTAAATAACGGTTAAGAAATACATCGAGGCTTCACACCTCAATCATTTCTTCTCCGCTAAGTAGGAAAGAACGTACATCGGGGCCTACGCCCCAATCATTTCTTTCACACTAAAAAAAGCATTAGCATGATTCGCGTCGTCCTTTATTAATGTTTTTAAAGGTTGAAAAGGAAAAGAAGGAAAACTGGCCTAAAATGAGGGAAATTTCTACCTAATGTTATCATGGTTTCTACCTAAAGTTAGGAGCAAAAAGCGACATGAGAATATAAGCATAAGCGGAGATCGAAATTACAAGTAAAAATACAAGTAAATAACGATGCAAAAATTAGTGTAAAATGGCTAACATAAACACTTGAAAATATGGTACAAGACATGAAAGTGAACGATGCAAAATGGTACAAAAACTCGAATTTGAAGGACTATTATTTTGTTAATTTTTTATGACAAAGTACATGATTTTAATCAAGCAAAAAGAAATGAAATAAAAGCCTAAAACTATTATTTTTTTATATACATTTTTTATGTCAAAAATTGGATTAAAGTCTAAAAATGATAGTAGGAAAATTAGTATTTTTATCATCTAAAAGAAATAACAAAAAAAATTAATTAACATCTAAATTGTTAATGCAAAATAAAAGGAAACAAGGGGGTGAATATTGAAATTATAGGTGCAAAGAGAAACTGGGCGTAGGGCCTATTGAATCAGCCCAGCAGAGTTTTTTTTATTAGTTTGTTCAGCAAACAATGATAACATGGGCCAAAAGGGGGTGAGGTTAGCAGTGATCAGGCCCACGATTTGTTTTGTTACAGATTTATTATTCACCCAAAAAAGGTGTCATGGGCCACAGGGGGGTGTGAACTGAAATACGGCCCAGATGTTATTATGTGATCCATTTATTATTATTATTCAGAATTTTTATTATGACTTAATAAAAATAAATCTAATTAAAAAAAGAATAAAAAAAGGTTTGGGGATTAGGGTTACATGAGTGGCGATTGAACTATCAGACTCTCGTCTTCCTCGCTTCAACAACAACGGCGACGGCGCCTCTCACTCCCTCCGATCGAATGCACCACGCCGTCCGACCGCCATCACTTTTCCTCCCTTCTGTTCGCCTCTCACCTCATGCTCTCTTCAAATTCGACCGGAAATGCGTCAACGGCGACGAAGAGAAATCCAGAGATTCTTGGCGAAATAAACGCGACAAATCAATTCAGGTAGTCTCTTGTTCTTCTCCTTCTTGCTTACACTTCTTCTCCTCTCAGATTCTTGATCTTTGTTATGGTACAATCGCAGATTGAAGACGCTGGAACGATGAATGCGAGGCTCGGAATGGATTCAGTCGAAGAAGGTTGGAAGCGCGTTGAAGATTTGTGTTGAAGTCGTTGTTGAAAGAGTATGAAGATCAGGGAGACTGATGCTTGAATCGTTATTGTTGTGTCGCAGATGAAGAAACGGCAAGCTTGTTGAAGGTGATGGTGAAGATACGGATGCGTTGTTGATTAGGTAGAGGCGCTGATCGAAAGTGATGAAGGACTGCACCGAGATGATTATGGTGGAGAATGAAGAAACAGAGAGAATTGCAGAATGGTGAAGGTTCTGGTGTGTGGAGATGTGAAGATTGAAATATGAGATGGTGAAGATGATGTGAAGATGAATGGTGAAAATGGAATGAAGAATGGAAGAAGATGGGTGAATGTGAAGAAGAACCTTGAAAAGATGGAGATTAGAGGTTATATAGAGATTGAAGCTGAGAAGGTTAGTTACTCCTCCTCTTTCTGTTATCTGTTGAAATTCTGTTATGGTTTTTTATGATTCAGTTAGAGTTGTAACTGAGTTGGATGGGTGGTTAGAGGATTTGTTATTTCTGTTACAGGTGGTAGTTAAGTTGTTAGAAGGTTGTTAGAGGTTAGTTAGTGACTTGTTATATAACTGTTAGGGAAGTTATGGTAGTTGAGAGTTAATTAGGGAATTCTGTTTAGGAAGAGGTTTGATTTTGGGATGTGAGGTTCTAGCAGGGGGCTGCTGTATCTATATGTGTTTGATATTGATTATTGACTTGGTTTGAACGGGACTGGTTTTTGTAACTGTGTAACTGTCAACAATTAGGAGGTTAGGGAAATTAGTGTGCAGGGCTGTTTGTATTTGTTATGCTGGCTGAAGTTAAATATGAATGGTGGTTAAATGGCTTGTTCACAGGGCTGACTTGTTGTTTTTCTTCACTTCTGTATTGTAGGGTTAATGGCTGCATTTTCTAGTCTGTTGGTGAGTTGCTGAAGCATTGATGTGAAAATATGAACATGATTTGGAATAGATGCTGCTTGGGACAGTTTGATAGGTGTTTGAATTGTGTGGCTGCAAGTTATGATCATGCAGCAGCTTGGAACTAAAAAGATGGAAGGCATGAGGAGGAGCTTTGGATTATACTGTAAACTTCAAGATGTTTAGCACTTAGTGATGTATATCTTGAAAGCGAATGATTTTTTGATTTTCTTTTCTTTTGTAATGGAGTGAGGTGAAACGAACTATGTATATGGCTCTTGAAATTGAAGTGGCCTTTTTCTTTCATCGCAAATGAATTTGAATAGTATTAGCTTTGTACGGATTGGATGAACTTCAAAACAATGTGGATGATGGACTTGTAATAAAGGTGATATGAAAAATTTTGTAATGAAGTATGAATGGGTTTTGGTGAAATATTTGGATGATGAAACTTGGATAATGTATGATCTTGAATATATGAATGTCACCTTTGGATAAATGATGTTGGAATGGAATAGAAGTAGTGATGAATCTAGATGCACATTTGAGGCCCACCTTATCCATTTGCATCTTAAATCAACCCTGGCGTGCACTTCATAACAGATCGAACATTAAGTTACCTCACGCTTGTCCCTTAATATATTTTTTTTTTTACTGCTTTGAAGAGATATAAACAAAAGATGCTGGGGCTATGGTGTCTCGTAGTCTTGTGATCCAATGATAATAAGAGTCCACTTACATTAATTAAGTCTCGAGATGTAGCCAATGTAAATGTTTGTATCATACATAAAGAAGATTGGACCAATTCTTGCCGCCAAACATAGAATTACAATGATGATACCAATAAGGGAAGACCATACACCAGGGTCCTTGATCCTTTAATTACGTATTCGATAAAATGCATGTCTTTATTGATGACCTATGAGATGTATGCAAATAAATGGGAAATTTAAGCCAGTTAGAAATGATGGGCAAATTTTGGGGTGCAACATAAGCCATTACGAAAAATGTGAATCTGGGTGAGTTCATCAAAGCCATGACTCGGACATTTTCTCAACATTGACTTATACCTTTCCCATGCTTCATTAAGAGTTTCATTCACACCTTGAGAGAACACTGAAATTGCTGTTTTTGCTTCAAGCAACCTTTGTTAGAACAAGATTTGTTCTTATCAATTATCTTAGTTTTGATGATAACAATAATATGAATTTTGCTTAAAATAATATGGTACTCTAATCCAATGCAATTTCCCTTTCAGGAAATATATATAAAGAGTACGCATAATTCAGCGCTCAGAAGTTGTATCTCAAATGGTTCAGCATGCAACATCAGAACATGGTCTGGCAAGACATCAGAAGATGGTCGAAGCAGAATCAGAACATGGGTCTATGGAAGCATCAGAAGAACATGAGATTAGAAGCACTGAAGATCAGAAGATGGTATCACGCTCAGAAGCACTTCAAGGTCAGAAGATCAGAAGATGCTATGCACCAAGCTGTTTTGACTCTGATGATATTCAAACGTCGTATTCACAAACATCAGATCAGAAGGAAGTACAGGTGGCAGACTACGCTGACTGACAAAAGGAACGTTAAAAAGCTACTAAAGGCTACGTCAGTAGACACAGCGTGAACAAGGCTCGAGGTAGTTGACAAAAGCGTATAACATTAAATGCGATGCTGTACGGAACACGCAAAGCATTAAATGCATTCAACGGTCATCTTCTCAACGCCTATAAATATGAAGTTCTGATGAGAAGCAAGGTTACCAATTTCTACATCTATTCTGTGAATATCAAACTTGCTGAAACGCTGTTCAATCAAAGCTCAGAATCTTCATCAACTCACTACATTGCTATTGTAATATTTTAGTGAGATTAAGCTTAAACGTTAAGAGAAATATCACAGTTGTGATTATCGCTTTTAAGAAGCATTTGTAAACTCTTGAATAGATTACATTAAGTTGTAAGGAACTAGAGTGATCGTGTGATCAGTATACTCTAGGAAGTCTTAGCAGTTGGCTGAGCAGTTTGTAACTAGAGTGATCGTGTTGATCAGAATACTCTAGGGAAGTCTTAGGAGTGAACTAAGCCTAGAGTGATCGTGTTGATCAGTAGACTCTAGAAAAGTCTTAGAGGGTATCTAAGCAGTTGTTCCTGGAGTGATCAGTGTGTGATCAGAAGACTCTGGAAGACTTAGTTGCGGACTAAGTGGAAAACCATTGTAATCCGTGCGATTAGTGGATTAAATCCTCAGGTTGAGGTAAATCATCTCTGCGGGGGTGGACTGGAGTAGCTTCGTTAACAGCGAACCAGGATAAAAATAATTGTGCAATTTATTTTTATCGTCCAAGATTTAAAGTCACACTTATTCAATCCCCCCCTTTCTAAGTGTTTTTCTATCCTTCAATTGGCATCAGAGCGCCGGTTCTAAGGTGCAAGCACTTAACCGTGTTTAGAAAAGATTCAGGAAGAGAAAAACGCTTCATTTAAAAGATGGTTGATGAAAGTGAAAAGTCTACATCTACACCTGCATCTACATCTGGCTCTGCTGAGCAATACAACGGTAACAATGGTTATACTAGACCGCCGGTATTTGATGGTGAAAACTTTGAATACTGGAAAGATAAACTGGAAAGTTACTTTCTGGGTCTAGATGGTGATCTATGGGATCTTCTAATGGATGGTTACAAACATCCAGTAAATGCCAGTGGCGTGAAGCTGTCAAGGCAAGAAATGAATGATGATCAAAAGAAGCTTTTCAGGAATCATCATAAATGTAGAACTGTTTTGCTGAATGCTATCTCTCATGCTGAGTATGAGAAGATATCTAACAGGGAAACGACCTATGACATATATGAGTCCTTGAAAATGACTCATGAAGGAAATGCTCAAGTCAAGGAGACTAAAGCTCTAGCCTTAATCCAGAAGTATGAAGCCTTCAAGATGGAGGATGATGAAGACATTGAAAAGATGTTTTCAAGATTTCAAACTCTTACTGCTGGATTGAGAGTTCTTGACAAGGGATACACCAAGGCTGATCACGTAAAGAAGATCATCAGAAGCTTACCCAGAAGATGGGGTCCTATGGTGACTGCATTCAAGATTGCAAAGAATCTGAATGAAGTTTCTCTGGAAGAGCTTATCAGCGCCTTGAGAAGTCATGAAATAGAGCTGGACGCAAATGAGCCTCAAACGAAAGGTAAGTCTATTGCATTAAAATCAAATATCAAGAAATGCACTAACGCTTTTCAGGCCAGAGAAGAAGATCCTGAAGAATCAGAATCTGAAGAAGATGAACTGTCCCTGATCTCCAGAAGGCTAAATCAACTCTGGAAGACCAAGCAAAGGAAGTTCAGAGGCTTCAGAAGTTCAAGGAAATTTGAACGTGGAGAATCTTCTGATGAAAGAAGATTTGACAAGAAGAAGGTCATGTGCTATGAATGCAATGAGCCTGGACACTACAAGAATGAATGTCCAAATCTTCAGAAGGAAAGTCCCAAGAAAAAGTTTCATAAGAAGAAAGGTCTTATGGCAACCTGGGATGAGTCAGAAGATGATTCAGAAGATGAGCAGGCTAACTGTGCGCTGATGGCGACAGAAGATGACGGATCAGAATCTACATCAGAATCAGATTCTGAAGAGGTATTTTCTGAACTTACTAGAGATGAGTTAGTTTCCGGTCTAACTGAACTTCTGGAACTCAAGTCTCAGATTAGTCTCAAATACAAAAAGCTGAAAAAGCAATTTGAATTTGAAACAAAGAAGCTTGAGTTGGAGAATTCTGAATTAAAAGAAAAACTTTTAAAATTATCCAATAATGTTGGATCTCCTTCTGATTCAGAGAAATCCACTCCTAGTCTAAACCATATTCTGAAAGAATATGATTTAAGTTTCAGGAAGTTCTTATCTAGAAGTATTGGCAGAAGTCAGCTAGCTTCTATGATATATGCCGTATCTGGAAACAAAAGAGTTGGCATTGGTTTTGAGGGTGAAACCCCATACAAACTTGAACCTGTTGATGAAATGAAAATTACATACAAGCCATTGTATGATCAGTTCAAGTATGGCCACTCTCATGATATTAGGCACACTTCACATGCTCAAAATTTTCACATAACACACACCAAGAAGCATGTGACACAACCTAGGAAATATCATGAAACTCACATTAAAAATTATCATGCTGTTCCTCCTATTGCTTATAATGTTAAACCCAAGTTCAATCAGAACTTGAGAAAATCTAACAAGAAAGGACCCAAGAAAATGTGGGTACCTAAGGATAAGATTATTCCTATTGCAGATATCCTTGGCTGCAAGAAGGACAAAGCACAACATGTCATGGTACGTGGACTCTGGATGCTCACGACACATGACAGGAAGAAGGTCTATGTTCCAAGACCTGGTGCTTAAGTCTGGAGGAGAAGTCAAGTTTGGAGGAGATCAGAAGGGCAAGATAATTGGCTCTGGAACTATAAAGTCTGGTAACTCTCCTTCCATTTCTAATGTACTTCTTGTAGAAGGATTAACTCATAACCTCTTATCTATCAGTCAATTGAGTGACAATGGTTATGATATAATCTTTAATCAAAAGTCTTGCAAGGCTGTAAATCAGAAGGATGGCTCAATCCTATTTACAGGCAAGAGGAAGAACAACATTTATAAGATAGATCTGCAAGATCTTATGAGTCAGAAGGTGACCTGTCTTATGTCTGTTTCTGAAGAGCAGTGGGTCTGGCACAGAAGATTAGGTCATGCTAGTTTGAGAAAGATTTCTCAGATTAACAAACTGAATCTGGTCAGAGGACTCCCTAATCTGAAATTCAAATCAGATGCTCTTTGTGAAGCATGTCAGAAGGGCAAGTTCTCCAAACCTGCATTCAAGTCTAAGAATGTTGTTTCTACCTCAAGGCCATTAGAACTCTTGCACATTGATCTGTTTGGACCAGTCAAAACAGCATCTGTCAGAGGAAAGAAATATGGATTAGTCATCGTAGATGATTATAGCCGCTGGACTTGGGTAAAATTCTTAAAACACAAGGATGAGACTCATTCAGTGTTCTTTGATTTCTGCATTCAGATTCAATCTGAAAAAGAGTGTAAAATCATAAAGGTCAGAAGTGATCATGGTGGTGAATTTGAGAACAGATCCTTTGAAGAATTCTTCAAAGAAAATGGTATTGCCCATGATTTCTCTTGTCCTAGAACTCCACAACAAAATGGAGTTGTAGAGCGAAAGAATAGGACTCTGCAAGAAATGGCCAGAACCATGATCAATGAAACCAATATGGCTAAGCATTTCTGGGCAGAAGCAATAAACACTGCATGCTATATTCAGAATAGAATCTCTATCAGACCTATTCTAAATAAGACTCCTTATGAATTGTGGAAGAATAGAAAGCCCAACATTTCATATTTCCATCCTTTTGGATGTGTATGCTTTATTCTGAACACTAAAGATCATCTTGGTAAGTTTGATTCCAAAGCTCAAAAGTGTTTCCTTCTTGGATATTCTGAACGCTCAAAAGGCTACAGAGTATACAATACTGAAACATTGGTTGTAGAAGAATCAATCAATATCAGGTTTGATGATAAGCTTGGTTCTGAAAAACCAAAGCAGTTTGATAATTTTGCAGATTGTGATATTGATATATCAGAAGTTGTTGAGCCAAGAAGCAACGCATCAGAAGCAGAGCTCCTCAGAAGCAAAGAACCAGAAGATCAAGTATCAGCTTCTCTGGAGGATCTAAGTATTTCTGAAGAACCATCTGTCAGAAGATCATCCAGACTCATCTCTGGTCATTCAGAAGATGTCATTCTTGGAAAGAAGGATGATCCAATCAGAACAAGAGCATTCCTTAAGAACAATGCAGACTGTCAATTAGGTCTTGTATCTTTGATCGAGCCAACTTCTGTTGATCATGCTCTAGAAGATCCAGACTGGATAATTGCTATGCAAGATGAACTGAATCAGTTTACAAGGAATGATGTTTGGGATCTTGTTCCTAGACCAGATGGATTCAATATAATTGGTACAAAATGGGTCTTCAGAAACAAGCTCAGTGAGAAAGGTGAAGTGGTAAGAAACAAAGCAAGACTGGTGGCTCAAGGTTATAGTCAGCAAGAAGGGATTGATTATACAGAAACCTTTGCACCAGTGGCCAGGTTAGAATCTATTCGTCTATTAATTTCTTTTGCCACTCAACATAACATCACTCTCTATCAAATGGATGTTAAGAGTGCCTTCTTAAATGGTTATATAGATGAAGAAGTTTATGTCCATCAACCTCCTGGTTTTGAAGACTCTATGTCTCCGAATCATGTGTTTAAACTAAAGAAATCATTATATGGATTGAAGCAAGCTCCCAGAGCTTGGTATGAACGCTTAAGTTCTTTCCTTCTAGATAATGGTTTCACTAGAGGAAAAGTGGACACTACTCTCTTTTGTAAAACCTTTGAAAAGGATATTTTAATTTGTCAAATATATGTAGATGATATTATTTTTGGAACATCTAATGCTACACTTGGAAAGGAGTTTGCTGAGTCTATGCAGGCTGAGTTTGAAATGAGCATGATGGGAGAACTCAAGTATTTCCTTGGAATACAAATAAATCAAACATCAGAAGGAACATATGTTCACCAAACCAAGTATGTGAAGGAACTTCTGAAGAAGTTTAATCTTCTGGACTGCAAAGAAGCCAAAACTCCTATGCATCCAACATGCATCCTAGGTAAGGATGAGGTAAGTAAGAAGGTAGATCAGAAGTTATACAGAGGTATGATTGGATCTCTTCTATATCTGACTGCTTCTAGACCTGACATTCTGTTCAGTGTTTGTTTGTGTGCTAGATTCCAATCAGATCCTAGAGAATCTCATTTAACTGCTGTTAAGAGAATTCTAAGGTATCTGAAAGGTACTACTAATGTTGGCTTAGTTTACAGAAAATCTAAAGAATACAACTTAGTAGGATTCTGCGATGCTGATTATGCTGGAGACAGAATTGAAAGAAAAAGTACTTCAGGAAGTTGCCAATTTCTTGGAAGTCATTTGATCTCCTGGTACAGCAAGAAGCAAGCAACTATTGCTCTATCAACCACAGAAGCAGAATATGTAGCTGCTGCTGGTTGTAGTACACAGATGCTCTGGATGAAGAGTCAGTTAGAAGATTATCAGATATTTGAGAGTAACATTCCTATATTCTGTGATAATACTTCTGCTATATGTTTATCTAAGAATCCTATTCTTCATTCAAAAGCTAAACATATTGAGATTAAACATCATTTCATAAGGGACTATGTTCAGAAGGGTGTCATATCTTTAAACTTTGTTGATACAGACCATCAATGGGCTGATATCTTTACAAAACCCCTGGCTGAAGATAGGTTTAAGTTCATTCTGAAGAACATCAGTATGGATTTATGCCCAGAATGAGAAGATGAGAAGTTCTCATGTATGAGTATCTTCTGAAATGAATGTGGAACATTTTTTTTTAGTCAGAAGTTCTGATTGAAATCTTTTAGAAATTATGATTCGGTTATTACTAACGTTTCATTGTCTAAGTTGATTCAGAACCTCTTTTAAAGCAAAACAGCTGTTACGTTTTATCTCGGGATGGTAAACCTGTCGTTACTATTCATGGATAAACGTGCGTGCAGTTGAAGGGACGCCGTCCATAGGTAACTGTGCTAGTCACCTCATTTGTCTTTATTATCTCTCCTCTTTTCACGTAACATTAAATGCTAGTCATCATTCGTTTCATTTTATTTCTTTTTAAATACTCTTCAAAATGGTTTTTGGTTTCCTATCTCTCTGTTTTCCTCTTAAAGTTTTTTTCCTCTCTCTCTCTCTCTCTCTCGTTTTTCATTTCTTCTCTCAAAACCTAGCGTTCACTCTAAGTCTGTTGAAGCTCCATGACTCAAAGGCGACAGATCTCTGTGCATCTCGGGATGGCTCTTCTAATACCGCTCAAGTCAGACTCTTCTTTGATGTTGTTATCAACTTTCATCCAAAGACAGAAGACTTTCTTGAGTTATGGGAGGAGGTTAAGAATGATATTCTTGACTTCTATGTTGAGGGAAAGCCCCGTTTGCAACATTAGCTCTCTGTCTGTGAACTGTCCCTCACTTCCTCCTTGGTTCTGGGATCTCTCCTACAGTGGAGGTTTCAGTCTGGAAGACAAGAAGTCCTCCGGGATTCTTGATGGGTTGACACAGAGCGTGTCTAGCTAGGGTTCTGTTTTTAATTTTTGTAGTGATTTCCTCTTTGGAAATTCTACTTTGTATTTGCTAGGAATGTTTTTCATCTTGTTAAACATAGGAACCTTTTGTAATATCTTTTGATTATCAATGAAAAAGTTTCTTTGATTTACATTCCAGTGATTCTATTTGTCGTTTTATACATCTGAATCTTTTTAAATTTTCTT
Source organism: Vicia villosa (assembly GCF_029867415.1). Classification (NCBI taxonomy): domain Eukaryota; kingdom Viridiplantae; phylum Streptophyta; class Magnoliopsida; order Fabales; family Fabaceae; genus Vicia; species Vicia villosa. The sequence continues at coordinate 2,353,536 of NC_081180.1, read as the reverse complement.
TTTGATGTTATGACAAAAAGGGGGAGAAGATAAATGATAAATGATTTGATTAATCTATCAGTTGCTGGATAAAGGCTCCCACACATTCACTAACAAGAACTGCAAGTTCTATATGGTTTGAGTGTTTTGCAGGTACAGAGAAGTGAAGTGAATCTTCAGAAGCAAACACTAGAAGCAAAACCATAAGAAGCGTTATTCTGTAAAAGGAATAAGCTCTTGGAAACTGAAGCAAGCTGAGTGCTGTCAAGCTTCAGAGATCAGAAGCAAGAAAGAAGAATGAATCAGAAGCACTGATAATAGAATTTGAATATCATTGTCTATCCTGTTCTGACAAAATTCTATTTGCTCTGATACATATAATGTTATGGCTCTGATACATTATTTGCTCTGATACATTATTTCAGCCTATATGGCTCTGATACATATAATGTGTTCAAACATACATTTTATGTTCTAACTCGTTCATGCTGACTTTTGTCGTTTAGTTTTTGTTCTGTAACATTTCAGGATGTAGAGATGCTCTGATGATGCTCTGGTACATTCAACAATGTTCTGATACAAATCTAGCATGAAGTGATGATTGGTAGACATTCAAAGTTCTGAAGCTATCCGAGGGAAGCAGAAATCAGAAGATGTGAATGTTCTAAAAGATCCAGAAAATTCAAGTTCTGAAGCTGTCCTGAATGGAAGCAGAAGTCAGAAGCTGTGAATGTTCTGAAGATCAAAGAAATTCAAGTTCTGAAGCTGTCCACGATGGAAGCAGGAATCAGAAGCTGTGAGTGTTCTAAGGATCTAAAGAAATTCAAGTTCTGAAGCTGTCCAATGGAAGCAGAAGTCAGAAGCTATGAATTCTCTGAAGGCAGAAGCTTATATGATCGTCTCTACCGAAATAATCAGGGAAGTCTTTTATCAAAGTTCTTCGAGTATTTATTTCAGGGGGAGATTATTTATCTCAGGGGGAGATTGTTAATCTCAGGGGGAGACATATTCATATGCTTATGCTATAGCTGTGTAATTTGTCTTTTGCCGTCTACTCTTTCTGATCGCAAATTCATATCATTTATATATGTTTTTGTCATCATCAAAAAGGGGGAGATTGTTAGAACAAGATTTGTTCTTATCAATTATCTTAGTTTTGATGATAACAATAATATGAATTTTGCTTAAAATAATATGGTACTCTAATCCAATGCAATTTCCCTTTCAGGAAATATATATAAAGAGTACGCATAATTCAGCGCTCAGAAGTTGTATCTCAAATGGTTCAGCATGCAACATCAGAACATGGTCTGGCAAGACATCAGAAGATGGTCGAAGCAGAATCAGAACATGGGTCTATGGAAGCATCAGAAGAACATGAGATCAGAAGCACTGAAGATCAGAAGATGGTATCACGCTCAGAAGCACTTCAAGGTCAGAAGATCAGAAGATGCTATGCACCAAGCTGTTTTGACTCTGATGATATTCAAACGTCGTATTCACAAACATCAGATCAGAAGGAAGTACAGGTGGCAGACTACGCTGACTGACAAAAGGAACGTTAAAAAGCTACTAAAGGCTACGTCAGTAGACACAGCGTGAACAAGGCTCGAGGTAGTTGACAAAAGCGTATAACATTAAATGCGATGCTGTACGGAACACGCAAAGCATTAAATGCATTCAACGGTCATCTTCTCAACGCCTATAAATATGAAGTTCTGATGAGAAGCAAGGTTACCAATTTCTACATCTATTCTGTGAATATCAAACTTGCTGAAACGCTGTTCAATCAAAGCTCAGAATCTTCATCAACTCACTACATTGCTGTTGTAATATTTTAGTGAGATTAAGCTTAAACGTTAAGAGAAATATCACAGTTGTGATTATCGCTTTTAAGAAGCATTTGTAAACTCTTGAATAGATTACATTAAGTTGTAAGGAACTAGAGTGATCGTGTGATCAGTATACTCTAGGAAGTCTTAGCAGTTGGCTGAGCAGTTTGTAACTAGAGTGATCGTGTTGATCAGAATACTCTAGGGAAGTCTTAGGAGTGAACTAAGCCTAGAGTGATCGTGTTGATCAGTAGACTCTAGAAAAGTCTTAGAGGGTATCTAAGCAGTTGTTCCTGGAGTGATCAGTGTGTGATCAGAAGACTCTGGAAGACTTAGTTGCGGACTAAGTGGAAAACCATTGTAATCCGTGCGATTAGTGGATTAAATCCTCAGGTTGAGGTAAATCATCTCTGCGGGGGTGGACTGGAGTAGCTTCGTTAACAGCGAACCAGGATAAAAATAATTGTGCAATTTATTTTTATCGTCCAAGATTTAAAGTCACACTTATTCAATCCCCCCCTTTCTAAGTGTTTTTCTATCCTTCAACCTTGACTGAGGAAAGAACCTATCAAGAAACTTTTCTTCTAACTCATTCCAATTTGTCATGGTTTGAGTAGGTTGATCAAGGTACCAATCCTTTGCTATACCAATCAATGAGTGAGGAAATAATCTTTTAAACACTTGCTCTTCCTCTCTTTCAGGTGCTCCGACTGCTCCGGCAATTTCATAGAACTTTGTCAAGTGTGTATATGGGTCCTCATGATCAAGTCCTGCAAAGGGACTAGCATAGAGTAGTTGAAGAATGCCAGTCTTCATTTCAGAATTTCTTGCATTGTTGTCATTTCGTGCAAACTGGGCTGCTCTTCTTGGACTGTTAGCACATGGTGCTCTAGGAGGTGGTGGTGGTGGTGGATCCTGATCTCCATTCCCTGCCATCTCTTCTTCTATAACTTGTGGTGTTGATGAAGTAGTTGCTTCTTGGGCTAATCTTCGTTCTTTGGCTAGTTTCCTTCTTCTTCTGGTTTTACTGTTCAATCTCCTTGCGGTTCTTTCAATTTCTGGATCAAAAAGAAGCTGATCTGCTGGGACACTCCCACGCATAAACTAGAGCTGAAACACTAACCAAAAAGTGAGCAAAGACTAGGTAATAATAATAATATTTATACTCAAAACACACAAAAACTATTGCTATGCTTATAATATCTTAACGCCAATCCCCGGCAACGGCGCCATTTTGTTAGAAATGTATAGGATAAGTATTTTTAGTATCGTCTCCTCAGGGATTGATGCGATATTATCTCCGTTCTACAGCTTAGTGTATTTTGAGTTAAGGCTCTGGATGTTTTTAGTATCATGAAAGATAAATAGCATTAAAAGAAATTAAAGACAATAAATTCGGGTTTAAAACGATTTGGTAAAACTGTGTCAAGATTAGTGTTCATTAGTTTGCTTCATATGTACTCTAAAGATTATATATATGAACCTATTCATGATTAATACAATCACGTATCCTCTCGATACTGTTTATCTCTAAAGCAATATCGTGATTATTATCATATTCACCGTCAGATGATCTCTCATGCCGACAATCAACATGATAATCTTAAAAGCTTGATACTTGTGAATATCAACTCACAAATCTATCTCTAGAGTTTGTTTATTGATAGATGAATATCTTTTAGGTCTAGCTTTGAAACATATCTCTCAATAGTAATCCAAAACAACAAATGAAACATAAATAACAAGATATTCACCATGTATTAATCATTAACCAAGTTCATACATAATAGATCAAAGAAAGTACATATTTACACACTAACTACCTCTAATCTTGACACAAGATGGAACTTAGCCCTCCATATCCATGGAAGCTCCAACAACAAGCAACAAACCAAGATTTAGTGACATCAAACTCAAGAAGATCAAAGAAAGATGTTTGGAAATCTTGATTTTCTCTTAAAAATGGTTTTTCTCTTCTTCTCTTTCCCTAACTTTTCTTTCCCAATGTGTGTTATGATAAGAACCAAGCTAACCAAGCTTAATCATCAATTTTATGTGGCTAAGAACAAAAGTTGAAAAAGTAGGTCCGCTGAGCGGAGGGGGTCCGTCCGCTGAGCGGAGCAGTAAAAATATCTGTTTTGTCTTCAAGGTCCGCTGAGCGGAGGTAAATTTTCTGCTCTTCACTGCCCACGTCCGCTTCAGCTCCGCTGAGCGGACTTGCTGATGAAAAAAATTGTTGCATCCCTGCCTGGGTCCGCTTGGACTCCGCTGAGCGGACCTCCTTGCACAAATCTTCTTCTTTTTCCATTCCACCCTCATTGCAAGCTTGCTTTGATCATTCTTCTCATTCCATCTTGCCCAAAAGTTGTTAAAACCTAAAGAAAACATAACAAGAGTTAATAAACTAACTTAATTTAGAAAATAAACATAAAGTTATTTATTTACATACTATTATATCAAAAAGTAATCAAATTTGGCACAAGAGTTTCAGAAATACCACAAAACATATATACAAACTATGCACAAATGGGATTCTAACATCTGGTCTATGGGCCGTTGACGTACCCTTTCACTCTTGACGATGGTGGAAGGGTGGATTTGATTCAATTGTCGAATTCACTGTTCTCTCATGTGTTTCAGGTGAAAATGGCCGATGAAACTCGTTCGATGGCGTCGGACTCATCGTCCTCAACCCCTCCTGCCCGGCAAGAGGCGCCTCAGTGGGTCTGGGTGCATTATGAGGCACTTGACATAGAGAGTTACTTTCTGGAGGATGATTCTGATATTTTCATCGAGGTGGGTGAAGGGTGGACGGTTCTTATTCCGGCGAAGACGACCGAATCTGTGATGTGTATACCCCCGATTTAATTCCTATGTACGAGGTGGTGTTCCGGGAAATGGGTTTTCGTGCCCCTTTTACTGAATTTCAAGTGGCGGTGTTCAACCATTTGGAGGTGGCCCCTGGGCAGTTTCACCCTAATTCAATTGCTTTTATTCGAGCCTTTGAATTAGTTTGTTCCCATTTGAAGATAGCAGCGACGCTTTCTCTGTTTTTCTATATATTTTGTGTTCAGCGTACGGTGAAGGACGGCCGCTATGGATGTGTGTCTCTGAAGCAGTCCAGAAAGGTTTTCAAGTCTTATTCTGACTCTTTGAAGGGCTATAAGTCCCGCTTCTTCCTCATCCGCCCGCACTCTCGGGAAGCTCGGGAAAGTGTCTTTGATCGCGTGCCGACTTTGGATGTTAATGGTCGTCCGGTGCTCAATGACATTGGGGAGCCCGTCACCTCTCGTCGGTATAAGTTCAAGTTATTCTAGTCGCGGGACCACTTTAGGTATGGGACCGACCAATACATCACCCGGCTTTCGGATTTGGACAATGATGCTCGAAGGGATTATGCTGCTCTTCAGCAGTTTGTGCAGGGTCTTCCCGTCGTTGCTAAGGTGGACCGCTCGGGGGTACCTGTCCTTGGTGACGACGGGGAGCCGATCAGAGAGCCAGGGGTGATTAGTATTAAGGAGCTTCTAGCTGGGGGTACCGACGAGGGAGCGTTTGCTTATTTGGGTACCATCTTTATGTTTTTTTGTTTTTTTGTTTTAGCTCTGTTGTTTTAGTAGCTTCTCTCCTTACTGGTTTTATGAGGGGCAGAATTCTCACGTTTTTTCCTTTTCTTTTCGTAGAGTCAATGGACCGTGCCCGTCATGACCGGATGCTGAGGCAAGCCACCAAGTTGAAAGGAATTGTTAAGAAAAGTGCCGGTCCTCGGTTGGCAGCTGTGCAAAGGTCCCCGATTGCAGGTTCGGGTGCTTCTTCCTCCTCTGCTGGCGTCCCTGGTTCCCCTTCTAGGACTCCAAATCAGGGTGAATCCTTGAGGCCAGTCACGGTGCTTCCTTCTCCTCTCCGCCCAGAGCCTGATCCGGATGCCTTGGTCTTCCGCAAGCGCCAAAGAACCAAAGTCGTGGATCTTACTCAGGATGAGGCTGCTGACATTTTTACCCTTCCTTCGTGCTTTCTTCAGCCCAGATTCTTCGAAGGTGGTCCTTCCTTGACTATTTCGCGTGCTGAATCTTTGTATATTGAGGGTTTGGATCCTTCTGTTCGTCAAAGGTTCCTCGTGCAGGATGCTTCGGCCGTGGTCCGTCTTCTGGAAATGGCCACTCTTTATGCTCGCTCGGCACCTTTGTCAGCGGAAGCAGCGAAGTTGCTTCAGGATCAAGTCAAGATAAGTGCCTCTACCTCGGAGGAGAAGGACCGATTGCTGAAGGAGCAGGGCGAGGAACTGGACGCGGTGAAGGCTCGACTGAACCAAAAGGAGGCTGCTCTGATGGACGTGCAAGGTCAATACACCTTGCTTTCCAGGACTTTGTATGGAACAATGCTGTCTTCTTCGGTTAGGGAGGCATCTTTTCGTCATTCTCAGACTCCTGCTGAGGACGAGGCGGAAGAGGAGAGGGATCTTTTAACCCGGGCAGAATTGATTCAATATATCAGAGTCTTGGGGAGCGATTGTGTGGCGGCTGCCGAGGATACCTATAACTCCACTATGGCCCAACTTAAATTGAAGAATCCGGGGGTGGAGTTGGTGATCGAAGGTACCGGGCCTTACCACCGTGTGGAGGGCGACCAGATTGCTTCTCCGGCCTTCGGGGAGGAGCCCGTGACCCAGGGAGCCGAGGATGTCCAAGTCGAGGAAGGTGTTTGAAGATTTTCTGTCTAAGTGTGGGGCCTGTGTGCCCATATTTTGTAATGTTGTTTTTCTGGGGGGTATGCCCCCCATTTTGATTATGTATGCACATTAGCCAGCTTCGCCTAGATGGCCGTAGTTGGGCACATTTGTGGGTTTTTTGCCCGTTTTTTATTTATCGTACTTAGTTTTTAACGCTTATGTTTTATTTTCTTTGAAACTTTGTGCGCATGCGTTTTCTTTTTTGGGAAACTGTTGAAAGTATTTGTGGGTAAATATTTTCGGTATATATCATATCCACAGGGATTGGTTTAATATTACTGTCGTTCTATAGTTGTTTATTTTGAGAGAGAAAAAGTAGTTGAATTTGTTTTATGATTATAACTATGCTATTAAATCTAAACAATAACTTAAATGCAAATTCTGAAAGTTTGTTAATGATTAAAGAGATATGTTGAGCTTTAGGGTTCATCAACCTATTCCTATACAATTTGTTAATTAAATCACAATTGAATAATCATTTGAATCATTATCTTCACTTATCCTCAAATCTGATTCCATCTCTGCAAATCAAATTAGATAGACTTTTACCGTTATGAGATTCGATCTCTCCAAATATCAATATCGATAATAGTAATAAAGAACGATAATTATGAAAACCCAATCACAATTCCATCTCTGCAAATTGGGGTTGAATCAATATAGTAACCTAGGGCAAAAGTTAGAATCCTTTCTTTCGATCAAAGACTCCATAATGATTTAAGATAAAAACAAGGTTTCTTATTGATAATAAATTCAAACAATTGTTCATAGGAATTAATCAACGGTATTGTATATTCATAAGCTAACTACTACCTTAAACTCAACAAGAGGAATTTAGCTCTCCATAGACATGAAGAACACACAGGAATCCATGGAGGAATTCATCTTCATCAATGGAATGTCTTCAAGAGGAATTAATCAGATTGCTCTCCTAATTTCGCTCACCAAAAGTCTCTCCAAGTCCTTTTCTTATGAGGATTAGGGCTTTTATTTATAGCTTTTTTTCTTTATAACGCACTCACCGCGGCGCGGCACGGGCTGGCGCGGCGCGAACCCAAGTCAGAAGGTTCTCGCGCGTCTCGCCTATGTTTGGCGCGGCTCGCCACTTGCTTTAGCCCAATTCTTTGTGATTCCTCTTCTTCAGAGCTTCTATGCCTGCGTGTCCCTTCGTCTTTGCTTATTAACTTCAATATCTGCACAAATAACACCCAAAGTGACGCAAGTCGTTCTATAATTAACATCGAACCTAGAAAGTTCAATTCTAACTATAAAATCCTTAAAAATCACAAGATACATTCACTTTTAGCTCAAAAGGTAGTTAATTTAACACGTGAAAACACAATTAATTCACTCCTAACAAACTCTCCCCAACTTAGAGTTTTGTTTGTCCCTAAACAAAATTACTTACCTCAACGATACAACAAAACATACCAACAATCATGCCACAAGTTTTTCAAAAAGGTTTTTCAAGTGGATCCATTCAGCAACCAAATCAGATACTCCTCATCTCCCTGCAAACTCAGAACACATACATGAAACAAATTTTGAAAGAAAATTACCTCCAGAAGTTCAAAACACTACACAATTGTAATTGAATCAGCACTAATCACTCTCATCAAAAAGTGTGATGAATAATAGAGGGGTTAAACACTCATTGATCAGTGGTTTTCACACGTATTTTTACCGTTGTTTTTAGTGATCTTTAAGTTATTTTATTTAGTGTTTTATTTCGTTATTCGTCATTTTATGCTTTGGTTGTGTGTTATAGTGTTTGTAGGCTCAGGTAAATGAAATGGGAGAAATCGAGGCGGAAAAGTGAAAAATTGAAGAAAAGTGAATAAACTGGCAAAACGCGTTCCCAGACGCGTGTGGAAGAAGAAAAATGCAATCAGCTGCCAAAACGCGTCCCCACACGCGTTTGGAATGAAAAGTGCCATCTGCTGCCCAGACGCGTCCCGTTTGCCCAAACGCGTTCCCACACGCGTCCCAGGATGTTCATGCATGCCACACGCGTCCCCACACGCATCCCACTGGCCCAGACGCGTTCCGGGACGCGTCCCAGGAGAAATAAATACAAAGGAAAAAATGCCTGTCTGCCCAAACGCGTCCCCACACGCGTCCCGTCTGCCCAAACGCGTCCCGGGACGCGTCCCACTGTCCCAAACGCGTCCCCACATGCGTGTGCACTTGCTGTCATGGGCCTTTTGGTCTGAAAAGCCCAGAAACGTTGGAATAAAAGGACGAAAACACGTTGGGACAAGGGTTCGACGAATTTGGGAGCAAAAATACACTGTAGAAGGCTGGAGAACTCAGATTTTATGCAAGGATTGAAGAATTCTATGAGCTTTTGCCATTGAAGATTGGATTTCCTTCATTTATATGTAATGTCTACAATTTACATTATGGTTTTTGTTATTTTTATGAGTAGCTAAACCCCCCATTGCTAGGGGGGTGACCCTGATTCGGATTGTGATGAATTTATTCAATTGATGCAATAACTATTTTACTTTTCATAATTGTTAATTTGTTCTTCATCCGTTAATAATGCTTTATCCGTCGGAAAAACGGATTCTGAATATGAATGAATAGTGTAGCTGGACGGCATATTATTTGTGGACATGATTAAGAACATATAATATCTATATCACCTAGGACTAGGGATATCATATTGTAACCGGAAATTCTTGTTATTGGAATGCTTGATCATAACCGTAATTATCTATGGACATAGTGATTAGGTTGTGAGGTCAAAGATCTTTTCACTAAGGCCTTAGGATTAGATACTCTAAAGAACCGGTAATTAACTATGAAAAGCATGTTGTTGTATTGAGACAGGAAATTCGTTGCATGAAGAATCATTCACCGTCCCTAGCAATCTACTCATCTCTGTTCATCGTTCTATTATTCTGTATATTTACTTTATTTGCAAAACCAACCAAAACAACCTTTTGAACTTTTGTTTAATTGAAATTGCTGTGAAACTCTGTATCGTCAAGCAGTCCTTGAGATTCGATACTTGGGATTTTCCCTTTACTACTACATAGGCAAAAATAGTACACTTGCTATTTTCTTATCAAGTTTTTGGCGTCGTTGCCGGGGACTGCCGAAGATTATAGAGTTCTAGATTTATTTCAATTAGAATTTTGTTGCTCTGCGACTAAAATTTTATTTTCTGCACTATTTATTTTTCCTAATTCTCATATTTATCTAATCTGTGTATGCGAGGTAAGGCCTCAGCTGAATTTCTTTTTGACGCAGAAATTGAAAGAACTTTGCACGCAAGGCGTAGACAAGCTCGGTTGGCTAATCTGGAACCTGAAGAGGAAATTGTGTCAGTTCATTCCGATTCAGAGTCTGAAAGTGAAGAAGAAACCATGGGTGAAAATCCTCCTCCTGAGAGGCTCCTTGGTGACTACGGTGTTGCAAACAACCCGGGAGGAAGACTCACAATTGTCAACCAACCGGTAAATGCGGCAAATTTTCAATTGCATCCGAGCATAATAAATCAGCTGGAAAGAAAACCTTTCACAGGAAAGGTTAATGAAGATGCAAACAAGCACCTACAGAGATTTCTGACCATGAGCACTACTCTTAAAATTGAAGGGCATACAGAAGAAGCGAAGAAGCTGAGAATGTTCCCGTTCACATTAGCCGAAGAAGCAGAAGAGTGGTTCTATTCTCTCCCAGCAGGCAGTATCACATCATGGGAAGAGATGGAGAAGGCTTTCTTGAATGAGTATTTCCCCGCCTCGGTCTTTATAAGAAAGAGGTATGACATTTTGAACTTCAAGCAGAAGGAGGGTGAGCCCTTAGGAGATGCTTACAAAATATTCAAAAGAATTCTCGTAGCATGTCCCACTCATAATATGGACAAGACTGAACATATGCAAGTATTTGTTAATGGACTCAGAATGAAAACAAAGCAGTTGATTGATACAGCAGCTGGAGGCTCAACAAATTTCACAACAGCCTCCGGCATCACAAAAATCATTGAAGCAATAGCTGCAAATGAGCATTTGGAGCTGTATGATAGGTGTGCTAGCAAACCAGAAGGAATCATTGATCTCAAGCTGGAAACCTCAAAAATCCGAGTTGAAGATACGATAGCGGCTGAAGTTGAAAAAAGATTGAAGGCTATGAATATAGGTACACAACAGGTGGCTCAAGTGCAACAAGCTCAATCGGTAATCTGTGAAATTTGCAATGGTCCTCATCAAACTGTTTGTTGTATTGCGACTCCCAAGCAAATTGAAGAAATCAAATTCTTGAGGCAAAATAATCCTTATTCTAACACCTATAATCCTGGGTGGAAGAATCATCCCAACTTCGCTTGGAAAGATCAACAACAACAACAAGGCCCTCAAAAAGCGGAGTGGGAAGTAGCTATCGAAAGATTGGCTGGACAATGCTCTCAGTTTCATGAAGAAACAAGAAACAACCACAGGAACACCACAACTTCAATAAAAAATCTGGAAGTTCAAGTGGGTCAAATAGCACAGCATCTCACTCTACAGGCACAAGGTAACTTTCCGAGCGCAACTGTTAAAAATCCGAAAGATTAAGAGAAGATTAATGTTGTTACAACAAGGAGCAAAAAGGTTTTAGAATCGGAAAAAGAAAAAGAGGAAATAGATGACCCTATGGTAATAGAGGTGGATTTGGAAATAAGAGAGAATCCGAAAGAACCAGAAATTGTGATAACACCGGTTAAACCAGTTGAAGAAAAAAATAAGAAAGATGTTGAACCGGTGATCAAACTACCTTTCCCTTCCAGAGTGACAAAGAAGAATTCAAAAGAGAAAGACTTTAAGAAGTTTACTGCATTGTTCAAAAGGCTAGAGGTGAATCTACCCTTCTTCGAAGCACTTGAGCACATGCCATTGTATAAAAAATTTCTGAAGGAGGTAATGACAAAGAAGAGATCAGTGGAAGGAGAATCAAAAATTGCAACTGAGAAGTGTGGAATAATCTCGTCAGCAAGAAAGATCCCAATAAAGAGGAAAGACCCTGGAGCGGTGGCGATACCATGCACTATCAATAATATAACATTTAAAAAGGTACTCCTCGATTCTGGTTCTAGTGTGAGTTTAATGCCTTTGTCCATTTTTAAAAAGCTTGAATTGGAAAAGATTAGTGAGAGTAGGACACAGTTAAGGTTCGCTGATCACACCATTAAGAAATCATATGGGGTAGCTGAAGATGTACTAGTGGAAGTTGATAAGTTTGTATTCCCTGTTGACTTCCACATCATGGACATTCCGGAAGACGAAGAAACTCCTATCCTTCTTGGGAGGCCATTTTTTTCGACAGGCCGCTGCAACCTCGACATTGAAAAAGGGAAACTAACGCTGAGATCTTTTGATGAAGAAGTAACCTTGAAGATGTTAGGAGTTAAGAAACATAGGGCGGTTGTAAATGATCAAACTTCTGGTGGTATGACTGAAAGTGAGAAAAAAGACAAAAGGCCTGAACAGCTCCAAGAAAAAGTTTCAAGCATAGCCTCTCGGGTGGAAACAACTCAAGGAGCTATCAAAAGTCATAAAAAGGATAAGAAAGTCAAGAAGAAAGGGAGAAGTGAATTGAAGAGAAAAGTTGTCCATGCCTTTCATCTTCATGAGTTTTTGGTTGCGGAGGTGAAAAGCAACCAGGTGTGGAATAGAAAATACCCTCCATAATAAAGGGTGATGGACCGTCGAGCCATGCGACGTTAAACGAAGCGCTTCGTGGGAGGCAACCCACACTTTTAATAATTACTTTGTCTTTTTGTTTATTTTATTTCGGGAAATATATAAAAGGGGCATTTCAAGTGGAAGCTTTGAAGTGCATTACCCTCTGTGAGTCACCTCTCTCGGGCTTGTTCTAAAACATTGAGGCCAATGTTTCGTTCAAGTTTGGGGGAGGTTTTACTCCTTACTTTTTAATTTATATTGCTGCTATAATATGTGTAAGACCTACAGAATCATATTTGTACCAAATTTTGACCGAAATTTTTATTTTTGAAGAGTTTTGATCTTAAAAAGTGATCGGGAAGAGTATATAGAGATGAAGGGAGGATTGTTTGAGGACAGGAAGTTCGGAATAATGTGACAAGAAGAGGTTTGTTTAAACACCCTTGGTTCCCTAAAAGAAATACGAGTCCAACGTGTATATTTGCACCATAGTACTTGTATCCTGAGAAGTACTCCTCGAGTAGTTTATGGATACAGTCGGGCATAAGTCAGATTCACGTGCATGATGACTAGTTGAGAAAAAATATATAAGTTGGCACCAGATGATGAAAAGGCGGTAAAAGGCAACCGGCTCGCTAAGTTGGGTAACCCTCACCCGGTTATTCAGCCCAAAGGAGGTTGATCCCCAAACGTCGTCCAAAAGGACAATATATAACTGCAAAGTTTGAAAATTTCATCGGTAATAAAAAGGTAGCAAATGCTGCTCGTTTGGTGTCAGGAAAAAAAATAATAAAAAGCCTTGATTTGTTTCATGCATGTGATGATTATTATAAGAAACACAGTGCCTTAATGTGATTGTCCAAATGAAAGAGGAGAAAAATCGAAAAGAGACTTAAGTGCAAAGCATAGTTGGAGAGGTATCCAAAAGGGGAGCTTAATGTTTAAAGTGGTAGCAGAAACTCGTCGCGTCATGTGAATGTCGGACCAACTGTTTCTTGATCAATACAAACGGATATCTCACGTATGAACACCGGTGTGCTTTGAAGGTCATCGACTCTTGTAATTGTCGCTTGAGGTCAAGCAACGGTTTAAGTTTGGGGGAGTTTGATCAGTGGTTTTCACACGTATTTTTACCGTTGTTTTTTGTGATCTTTAAGTTATTTTATTTAGTGTTTTATTTCGTTATTCGTCATTTTATGCTTTGGTTGTGTGTTATAGTGTTTGTAGGCTCAGGTAAATGAAATGGGAGAAATCGAGGCGGAAAAGTGAAAAATTGAAGAAAAGTGAATAAACTGGCAAAACGCGTTCCCAGACGCGTGTGGAAGAAGAAAAATGCAATCAGCTGCCAAAACGCGTCCCCACACGCGTTTGGAATGAAAAATGCCATCTGCTGCCCAGACGTGTCCCGGGACGCGTCCCGTTTGCCCAAACGCGTTCCCACACGCGTCCCAGGATGTTCATGCATGCCACACGCGTCCCCACACGCGTCCCACTGGCCCAGACGCGTTCCGGGACGCGTCCCAGGAGAAAGAAGTACAAAGGAAAAAATGCCTGTCTGCCCAAACGCGTCCCCACACGCGTCCCGTCTGCCCAAACGCGTCCCGGGACGCGTCCCACTGTCCCAAACGCGTCCCCACACGCGTGTGCACTTGCTGTCATGAGCCTTTTGGTCTGAAAAGCCCAGAAACGTTGGAATAAAAGGACGAAAACACGTTGGGACAAGGGTTCGACGAATTTGGGAGCGAAAATACACTGTAGAAGGCTGGAGAACTCAGATTTTATGCAAGGATTGAAGAATTCTATGAGCTTTTGCCATTGAAGATTGGATTTTCTTCATTTATCTGTAATGTCTACAATTTACATTATGGTTTTTGTTATTTTTATGAGTAGCTAAACCCCCCATTGCTAGGGGGGTGACCCTGATTCGGATTGTGATGAATTTATTCAATTGATGCAATAACTATTTTACTTTTCATAATTGTTAATTTGTTCTTCATCCGTTAATAATGCTTTATCCGTCGGAAAAACGGATTCTGAATATGAATGAATAGTGTAGCTGGACGGCATATTATTTGTGGACATGATTAAGAACATATAATATCTATATCACCTAGGACTAGGGATATCATATTGTAACCGGAAATTCTTGTTATTGGAATGCTTGATCATAACCGTAATTATCTATGGACATAGTGATTAGGTTGTGAGGTCAAAGATCTTTTCACTAAGGCCTTAGGATTAGATACTCTAAAGAACCGGTAATTAACTATGAAAAGCATGTTGTTGTATTGAGACAGGAAATTCGTTGCATGAAGAATCATTCACCGTCCCTAGCAATCTACTCATCTCTGTTCATCGTTATATTATTCTGTATATTTACTTTATTTGCAAAACCAACCAAAACAACCTTTTGAACTTTTGTTTAATTGAAATTGCTGTGAAACTCTGTATCGTCAAGCAGTCCTTGAGATTCGATACTTGGGATTTTCCCTTTACTACTACATAGGCAAAAATAGTACACTTGCTATTTTCCTATCACTCATCCAAACAATTAAATCAACAAAAATTCATATCATACGTTCACCATATTGTTAGCATCAAGTTCTGTGGAATCTGAGAATCAGAAGGTCTTTCCAGGGTTGTAGTGTGGTTTTAGATTCAAAGAAAAGAAGATAAACGAGGGTTGTTCCTATTCTAGGGAAGCATCTGAATCGTAACTCCTTTCTCTTTTTTTCTTTATGCCTCAAACTGTCTTATTTTTATTCGTAGCTCGCTATTTTTCTTACTCTTTTTTTTTTCAACAACTGATTTCTTTCAAACATTGTTTTTCTTTTGTTTTTTTTTCAAGCTACGAATTTCTTTTGTTCTTTGTAAATCACCACCTATAGACTTACTTTTCTTTTTGTTATGAGTCTCCCTAACTTGGAGATCAACCTGTATTCAGATTCTATGAATGCTCCCATACTTTCTATGAAGGTAAAAGAGAAAACACATCACCAAATTTTATGGTTGATGGTCCAAAACAAAACTTTTTATTGAGATCAACTCACCAGGTGTTTCCTTGGTGCATATGATGAGATTTATCTTGACCTCAGGCTCAAAGAATGGTTAGCAAAGGATCACACTCTCACAGAAGAAAATAAGTTTTAAGATATAATCGGCTCAAAGAAACTCTCAGATTCAAACAAATGCCTAAATCACTTCCACAGATTTCCACAAACAATGCGACAAATGGTTTAGCATGATACAAACAAGTTGAAATAATCGATGGTCTCCTGCATATAGTAAACAATGGAAAGTTCTCCTCACAATGGTTAAGGCTAAGCCGATCCAACAAAAATAGTGTACCATAAAGAACTTCTGCTAAGTATTTACTAACACCCTATGTTTCATGCACACACTAGGAGTTTGAGTTTGAAAATTCATACCTGACTTGTTACTTATTGAAAAAGAAAGTGAAAACTGAAATTTTTGAACATTCACTCACTACCACTTTCATACATGTTGTTCCATTGTTGGTACTTTCATTACTCTTCGCTTGAGCTTTTCTTTGTGTTTTCAGGACTACTCACTCGAAATTGGGAACAACATAAATAAAACAAAACAATTAGCAATACTTAAAACAAGGTCAACTATAAGCAGAAAACATCATCATATCAGTTAGCCAACATCGCATCAATCTCAGCATCTGTACCCCCCCTACAGGACAAGGGTTGGATTCCGGCCACCCACAATATGTGAAATAGCTGCCCCGGGTCGGGAAAGGTCTCTCCTCAGGGGTAGCAAAGATATGTAGATATATAGACATACTAAAAGAAAAACAAAAGAACTTACTCCGTTGGGTTGCCTCCCAACAAGCGCTTCATTTAACGTCGCATGGCTCGACGGTCGAGATCCTTCTATTATGTGCTCAAAAGTGAGATTGTGCACACCTCTCTATCAAATTCTCCCCCAAGGTAGTTCTTTAACCGTTCTCCATTAACGGTCCAACTTTCTTTAGTCTTACTATCATCAATAGTAATGGCACCATATGGTTTGACTTCCTTAATTATGAACGGTCCTGACCATTTAGACTTTAGTTTTCCTGGGAAGAGCTTGAGTCTAAAGTTGAATAGTAGAACAAGGTCTCCTACTTTGAACTCTTTCTTCTTGATTCTCTTGTCATGGTACCTTTTCATATTTTCTTTATACATTTTATTATACTCATATGCTAGATACCTGAATTCCTCAAGCTCGTGGATTTGATTCTTCCTTTTTTTATAAGCCAAACTATCATCTCTATTGAAGAATCGTAAGGCCCATAATGATTTGTGTTCCACCTCTACCGGGAGGTGACATGCCTTACCATAAACCATTTGAAACGGAGATGCACCAGTCGGTGCTTTGTACGCTATCCTATAGGCCCACAAGGCATCATCAATCCTTACTGACCAGTCTTTTTGGGATTCTGACACAGTCTTCTCTAGAATGTTCTTGATTGCCCTGTTTGAGATCTCTGCTTGCCCATTGGTTTGGGGATGATAGGGTGACGCTATCTTGTGGTTGATATGATACTTGTCCAGCACTTTCGCTACCTGCTCGTTAACAAAGTGAGATCCACCGTCGCTTATAATCACTCTAGGCATGCCAAAACGTGTGAATATGTTTCGATTTAAACATTTTAGCACAGTTTTGGCATCCGCTTTTGGTGTGGCGATGGCTTCTACCCACTTGGAGACATAATCCACTGCAACTAGAATATATTCATTAGCAAAAGAAGGAAGAAAGGACCCCGTGAAATCGATTCCCCAACAATCAAAAACTTCTACTTCAATAATGGTTTGAAGCGGCATTTCATCTTGTTTACTTATCCCACCAACTCTTTGACATTTGTCACAATTCTTTGCATGATGGTGGGCGTCTTTGAAAATGGTAGGCCAGAAAAACCCGGATTGGAGAACTTTTGCTGCCGTTCTCCATCCGTTGAAATACCCACCACTAGGTGAATTATGACAATGCCACAAGATTTGTTGGGCTTCTTCTTCGGTAACACATCTTCTTAAAATGTCATCCTTACCTATCTTGAACAAATATGGATCGTCCCACACATAGTATTTTGCATCGGCTAACAACTTTTTATTTTTGTTCCAATCAAAGTCCTCTGGTATCATACCGGTTGCTTTATAATTAGCAAGATCGGCGAGCCAAGGTCTTATTTGGAGTTGAAAAAGTTGTTCATTCGGGAACTCATCATTTATTTCAGCTTCTTGGTTGGTGACATTTACATTGACCAAACGGGATAAATGATCTGCTACCACACTTTCTTGCAAAAGAAGAACCCAACGAATGAGCCTTTGCTTCGAATCCGGTTTAGTAAGCAGATATTTAATGGTCGCATGGTCTGTGTAAATGACCACTTTTGACCCAATGAGATAGGATCTAAATTTTTCAAGGGCATACACTATAGCTAACAATTCTTTTTCTGTGGTAGCATAATTGACTTGAGCATCATTTAGCACCTTACTTGCATAGTGTATGACATGAAATATTTTTCCTTTTCGTTGGCCTAATACCGCACCTATGGCATAATCGCTAGCATCACACATAAGTTCAAAATGGTTTTTCCAATCGGGTGCTACGATCACAGGTGCGGTGGCTAGCCATTCTTTTAGGTCATTGAAAGCTTGTACACAAGATTCATCAAAATTAAAACATGTACCTTGGTTGAGTAAATTACTCAAAGGTTTGGCAATCTTTGAAAAATCTTTCACAAATCTTCTATAGAATCCTGCATGACCTAAAAAGCTTCTTACTCCTTTGACATTTATTGGAGGTGGGAGTTTTGAAATTACCTCCACCTTGGCCTGGTCCACTTCAAGTCCTCTGGAAGATACTTTGTGTCCGAGTACAATTCCTTCAGTTACCATGAAATGGCATTTCTCTCAATTTAATATCAAATTGGTCTCAATACATCTTCCAAGTGCCACGTCCAAATTATTCAAGCACATATCAAAAGTTTTTCCAAATACCGAGAAGTCATCCATGAATACTTCAATACTTTTTTCAATGAGGTCTGAGAATATGGCTTGCATACACCGTTGGAAGATAGCTGGAGCATTACATAATCCAAATGGCATCCGTCTATATGCGAAAATTCTGAATGGACATGTAAAAGCTGTCTTCTCATGATCTTCTGGGTTTACCATAATCTGGTTGTACCCGGAATACCCATCTAAGAAGCAATAGTAATTATGTCCCGATAACCTCTCAAGCATTTGATCCATGAATGGTAGAGGGAAGTGATCTTTTCT
This sequence comes from Vicia villosa, assembly GCF_029867415.1. Lineage (NCBI taxonomy): Eukaryota > Viridiplantae > Streptophyta > Magnoliopsida > Fabales > Fabaceae > Vicia > Vicia villosa. Next base: position 2,335,040 of record NC_081180.1, on the reverse strand, counting down.
CGTAGCTTTGTTGAGTCTCCGATAATCGATGCACATTCTCCAACCGGTTACAATCCTTGTTGGTATGAGTTCATTCTTGTCATTACGGATTACTGTCATGCCTCCCTTATTTGGCACAACATGTACTGGACTTACCCATGCACTATCAGAAATTGGGTAAATCATACCTGCTTCTAGAAGTTTGATCACCTATTTCCTTACTACCTCTTTCATTGTTGGATTTAGTCTTCTTTGCGGTTGAGCTACCGGTTTGAATTCCTCCTCTAACATGATCTTGTGCATGCAATATGCAGGACTTATACCTTTCAGATCCGCCAATACCCATCCAATTGCAGCTTTATTCTTTTGGAGAATTTGGATGAGTCTTGCCTCTTCGTTTGTAGTCAACTTAGAACTGATAACGACAGGTTTATTTCCCTCTTCATCTAGAAAGACATACTTCAAATGAGGTGGGAGTAGCTTTAATTCTACCTTTGACTCTTTAACTCCTTTTTTTAGCTCCAAATCTTCTACCTTGTCCTCCTTTGTGATCGTGTTGCCACCTTTCTCTAATTCCTTTAAAAACAACTCAATTTCTTTTTCTTCTTCTTGAGTAAGTACATTGAAAGATTCAACAAGAGATCTCTCTAAAAGGCTAGATAGATGAATTTGGTTTGCCACTTCCACTACACTCTCTTCAGTAACATCCATGCGAAAACAGTCATTCTTATCTTTTGGTTGCTTCATGGCATCGAAAAGATTAAAGCATACCTCTTCATCTTGAACTCTTAACTTCATTATACCATCATCAATATCGATCATCATTCTGGCTGTTTTCATGAATGGTCTTCCAAGAATGATAGGTGACTCCTTGTCTTCTTCCATGTTAATTACAACGAAATCTACCGGAAACAAAAATTTGCCAACTTTCACTAACATGTCCTGTGCAACGCCATAAGGGATAGTGGTTGATTTATCTGCTAATTGTAAAGTCATTCTTGTTGACTTCATCTCAATATTTCCCAACCGCCTCACTATTGATAGAGGAATTAGATTGATACTTGATCCTAAATCGATCAGTCCATTCCCGATATGTTGATTGCCAATTGTAACCGGCAAAGTGACTCTTCCGAGATCTCTCGCCTTTTGAGGAAGGCGTGATATTATGGCACTACATTGTGCATCAAGTATAAAAACTTCTTCTTCTTTAGGTCTTTTCTTCTTTGTCAAGATATCTTTCATGAATTTCGCATATTTTGGCATTTTAGCAATTGCTTCGGAGAATGGAATATTAATTTGTAGTTGTTTAAAAATTTCCATAAACCTTGCATACTGCCTCGCATTGTCCTTCTTTGATGGAGCATGGGGGTATGGCAAATGTTGACTTGGTATCACGTTGCTTGCCATCTTTTCTCTACTACTCTTTCTTTGTAGCTTCTCTTTCTTTTTAACTTCTTTATTCACATTTTCTTCTTCAACATTATTATCAATAATTTCATATTCTTCATCTTCTCCATCATGCTTTTAAGCTTTATCTTCCATATCATCTTCAACATCATTTTTTTCAACTTCATTATTACTTCCTTTTTGCCCAGTCCTTGTCACCACTGCTTTGCAATGCTCTTTTGGATTCTCTTGAGTGTTGGCTGAGAATGTTGCATTTGATTGATTAGCTGCAATCTGTTTAGCCAGTTGGCCCACTTGAGTTTCCAAATTCTTTATCGCTGCCTCTTGATTCTTTTGATTTGTAATGGACATTTACATGAACTGGTTCATGGTCTCTTCCAATTTAGATTGTCCTCCTTGTGGTTGTGGCGACGGTTGAGTGTAAGGTTGAAAGGCTTGTTGTTGATATCCTTGATTATGTGGCATTTATTGATAACCTTGATTGTTATTCCTTGGTGGATAACCTTGTTGATACGGATGATTCTGATATTGATTTTGCCTTTGTCCTTGGTTGTTGTTCATGTAATTCACTTCTTCTTCCAACACCAGCGGGCAAAATCCTGTCTGATGCTCTCCCTTGCATAACTCAACCTTCGCAACTTGATAAGAATTAGATACACCATTCAGCTCCTTGAGTTGTTGTGGTAATTTAGACATTTGTTGTGTCAAAAGTTCCACTTGCGATGTTAGTAACTTATTTTGGGCCAGCAGAGCATCACTGTTATTCAATTCCAAAATTCCGGCTTTTTTATCTCTGACAGTTTGATCATGATTTCCCTGACAATCATTCAGAGCCATTCGCTCAATTATCTGAGTAGCTTCAGCAGGTGTCTTGGACATCAGTGAACCACCAGCTGTGGCATCCAAGAGTGTCTTGTTTGTAGGCGTGAGACCGTTACAGAACATGTGGATTTGATCAACTTCTGCAAAACCGTGTCCTTTGCACTTTCTCAACATAGCTTTATACCTTTCCCATGCTTCATTCAATGATTCATTACTGCCTTGAGAGAATACAGCTATTGCTGTTTTTGCTTCAAAGAATCGGTTTTGAGAGTAAAACCTTTCCAAAAAAATTTCCTCTAAGGTATTCCAGTCGGTCATCACTGTTTCGGGTTGATCCAGGTACCAATATTTTGCCTTAGATAACAAAGAGTGTGGGAACAACCTCTTGAATAGTGCTTCTTCATCAGCTTGAGCTACACCAGTTGTACCTGCTAACTCATAGAACCGAGTAAGATGCGTATACGGATCTTCGTGATCCAATCCGGCGAAAGGACTTGCACAAATCAACTGTATGATACCGGACTTCAATTCTGACGTTCGCCCGTTGGCGGCAGTTCTAACGAACTGTGGGTTGAGTCTTGGACTATTTGCACATGGACCAGTAGCAGCCATGTTGACAACAGTAGGTTGTATAATAACTTCCTGTTCCTCTTCAGCGAATAGTTCGTGAAAGAAAAGTCCTTCTTGCGACTCGTCAATTTTTTCAAGTTGTTGTGACGATGTCGCGGTTGCATTGTCTCTTGCTCCTGCTATGTTTGCTCTTCTTCGTGTTTTGCTGTTTAATCTCCTAGCGGTCCTTTCGATCTCGGGATCAAAAAGAAGTTGATCGCTGGAAACTTTGCTGCACATACACGAACTCTGCAAAAACTAACAAACGAGTGAAACAACCAAATCGGTAAAATAGTGACAAAAACTCAAAATAAAAACTATTGCAATGCGTGCAATATTGACACCAATCCCCGGCAACGGCGCCAATTTGTTGAAAGTATTTGTGGGTAAATATTTTCGGTATATATCGTATCCACAAGGATTGGTTTAATATTACTGCCGTTCTATAGTTGTTTATTTTGAGAGAGAGAAAGTAGTTGAATTTGTTTTATGATTATAACTATGCTATTAAATCTAAACAATAATTTAAATGCAAATTCTGAAAGTTTGTTAATGATTAAAGAGATATGTTGAGCTTTAGGGTTCATCAACCTATTCCTATACAATTTGTTAATTAAATCACAATTGAACAATCATTTGAATCATTATCTTCACTTATCCTCAAATCTGATTCCATCTCTGCAAATCAAATTAGATAGACTTTTACCGTTATGAGATTCGATCTCTCCAAATATCAATATCGATAATAGTAATAAAGAACGATAATTATGAAAACCCAATCACAATTCCATCTCTGCAAATTGGGGTTGAATCAATATAATAACCTAGGGCAAAAGTTAGAATCCTTTCTTTCGATCAAAGACTCCATAATGATTTAAGATAAAAACAAGGTTTCTGATTGATAATAAATTCAAACAATTGTTCATAGGAATTAATCAACGGTATTGTATATTCATAAGCTAACTACTACCTTAAACTCAACAAGAGGAATTTAGTTCTCCATAGACATGAAGAACACACAAGAATCAAAGGAGGAATTCATCTTCATCAATGGAATGTCTTCAATTGGTAAAGAATCCACCTTCAATTGTTGTTCTCAGCTTCAGAATCAGATTGCTCTCCTAATTTCTCTCACCAAAAGTCTCTCCAAGTCCTTTTCTTATGAGGATTAGGGCTTTTATTTATAGCTTTTTTTCTTTATAACGCACTCACCGCGGCGCGGCGCGGGCTGGCGAGGCGCGAACCCAAGTCAGAAGGTTCTCGCGCGTCTCGCCTATGTTTGGCGCGGCTCGCCACTTGCTTTAGCCCAATTCTTTGTGATTCCTCTTCTTCAGAGCTTCTATGCCTGCGTGTCCCTTCGTTTTTGCTTATTAACTTCAATATCTGCACAAATAACACCCAAAGTGACGCAAGTCGTTCTATAATTAACATCGAACCGAGAAAGTTTAATTCTAACTATAAAATCCTTAAAAATCAAAAGATACATTCACTTTTAGCTCAAAAGGTAGTTAATTTAACACGTGAAAACACCATTAATTCACTCCTAACAGAAACATGTTTATTGGTTGGGGGAATATGGGGTAGTGCGATAAGCCCAAAGGACGTTGTGCAGTTATTCTACCCATCCTCTTTTTATTTCGTCTAGTCATCTTTTGAGGCCCCTCAAAATTACTCTTTTGGCGGCCTCTGCTTGTCCGTTCGTTTGTGGGTGCTCGACTGACGCGAAATGTTGCTTCGTACCTAATTTCGTGACGAATTCTTGGAAGAGCCCGTCTGTGAACTGAGTGTCATTGTCGGTGATGATATCTAATGGTACCCCGAATCGGGCGAGGATGTTTCTTTTGTAGAAGCGGAGTACGTTCAAGGATGTGATTTTGGCCAGTGGCTCGGCCTCGATCCATTTGGTAAAATAGTCGACCACAACAATGAGATACTTGTTCTGATTGCTTCCGGTCGCGAACGGACCGAGGAGATCCATTCCCCACTGTCATACCCCAAATTTTGACCTAAGATACCACCTCATATCATTTGCATATGCATTATTTGCATCTCTAACAAATTGCATAGCTTGTGTTTGTTACTCGTGGCTCAGCAGGATTTAATCAAGAAATCACTCATCAGTACAAGTAACAATCAATTAGGGTTTTGTTCTCCCTTCATCTCAAATGAATCATCTTCATCAACAATCAACATTTGGTCCTCAGAGATTCATTTCAACAAGCTCAAAGACTTTGAATCAACCAAATTAGGGTTTTGACTGAAGACAGCATACTCATGACTTTTGCTCAGAATTTGACCTAATGACTTGGGACATGACCTCAAGACCCCAAGTACATCATTTTGATCTAATCCATTGGCTCAGAACATCTCCTATACAAAGATTGATCAGACAAATCCTCAGATCAGGGTTTTTGAACTATCAGGGACTGAAATCAGGGATCACATTTGGGAAACCCTAAAAATCCCCAGGGAGTCAATCAAAGGTTTCAATCATCTTCAAATAATCCCTATGACAATATACAATGGAAATTGTATCTTAATTCAAGATCCACAGTCATCAATTTCATCTGGTCGACAATTAGGGTTTTTGACCTAATTCACTAAACCACTGACTTTTTAATCAGGACATGGTGCCACAACTCAAACCATGGCTCAATATCCTCTAATGCTTCAATGTAATCCATTCATACTATTCATTTGGTAAGGATAGCCTGTTTCATTTGAAATCTCCAGAAACGCGATTCGTCTGAAAAAGTCCACTTTACAAGATCACCATTGACTTTTGGGGAATTTTGGTCAACCATGACTTTTGAAGTTTTAAATCATCAATATATGATATGAGAAGTCATTTTATCAAGTAAAATCAAGAAAATCAATCAAGAATCAAAAGTCAAAAGTTTGACTTTTCATACTTAGAAAAATTTCTAAGTGTTTTTCAATGGTTTTTTCCAAACTTTGGAAGGGAATTTCTCAAAATTTCACCTACAAACTGAAAAAAACTTCCAACATGAAAGTTGTAGATTTTGATCCAATAAACAACTTTGACACATATAAATTTTTTCCATAAGATCAACCATTTAAGAGATATGGTGCTTCAAAGTTGGTACTTTTTGAAAATTTCACTTAAAACTTCATTTTCTTCAAAGTTCATGGATCTTTTTCACCCATTTCCTTAAAGGTCTTGAAGAAACTTTCAACTAGGGTTTTGAAGTGTGTAATATGATCTTTCCAAAATGTCCAAGAGCATGAAAAAATTTGAAGTGTAGCTATGGTTTTGGATTTTGACATTAGTGAACTTTTCACTTGAAATTTCATGCCATTTTCACTAAGTTATGAGCCAATTTGCCAAATGATCCAAATAATGATGCATAGAGGCAATAATTGGAGATATTTTTCTGATTTGAGATCAGAATGGAAGAGCATAGGAAGCTTGGAATTTAACCATGGTTTGGTCACTTTAACCATTTTGCATTAAATGTAAAAGATTCCATTTTATCTCTTAAGCCAAATCATCATTCTTGAATCAACTTGCAAGAGCTTTGAGTTCAGAATCCTTGGCCTATAAATAGAGGTTCAAATCATCTTCAAACTCACACCAAAACCTCACAATTATAGGTTTTCTTCCTTCTTTCTTAAGTTGCAAGTTTCAAGTTTCAAAGTGAGGTAGAAAACTCAGCCTCCAAACCCTTGAAGTTATGGCCAAAGTGATGGTTCTAGCAACTCATAAACATCATATGGGATGTGTTTGAACCACTCATACACCCCAAAAACACATAAAACTCAGAATCACTCTTCAACCTCCATGTTTGCATATAATGAACCATATCATGCCAATTTTCATTCCAGATCATTTCTGTCCAAACTATCACTTCTAACACCTTCCATATACTTCATATGAATGATCCAAACACTCACATACGACCTGTAACATCTCCATCATCAGATTCGATTCTCACTCCAAGCAACTGCAGATCGGGTCCCATGGCTATGCTCAGATGAATTCAGTTCACTTCAAGCATCCAGACACCTTCCATAATCATCATAGAAGCTATTCAAATTGATACAAAGCATCTGTAACACCTCATTTGCAGAATTCGAATCCCAGCTTGGCCGTTTTTGAGGTAAGTGCTCATGAACTTCAAACTCTATCATACATGCATCATAAATGAAAAACTGAGTTACCATCTTGTTTCTGCACCATCACTGAATAATAACCCTCAATCAATTGCATCATATCATGATCATACACGATTTCACAAAGATTTGTCATATTAGGGTTCTTCGTGTTCATCAGAGAATTAATCATCTTAGAGCAAAAATAAATGAAATTAAAGGTCATCATCATGTTCCTCGTCCAAAACCAAGTGAGATAGACCCTTTGATCGATCAAAACAATACAGATTTGAGGAAATTCAAAAATCAGTTAGGGTTGTGTTCTTGGCGCCAGATTTGGTTTGGGAAATTCAAATTCTTGATTTAAAATATATTTTACAAAACGCGTATGTTTAACAAGCCACAAGCGTGGCTCAGTTGGTCCATGTTTTGGTCTGCAAGCGTAGGTGCGTGGGTTCAAACCCTGGTAGGACCAAAACCAATTTTTTGACACTTTTTTTCTTTCATTTTTTAACAAACTTCATCAATTAATTTAACCAATCAAATCAACTTATTTTTTCTTCATTTTTTACACACCTCTTATTTAATATACATATTTTGACAATATCAAAAAAAATCACAAAAAAAGATTTATTTAATATACTTTTAATTAGGTTTAAAATGATACATTTTTAAGTGTTTTTAAATACTTTAAATATTGTTTTTTCATTTAATTTTCAAACCTAATCACTTGTAAATACTTTTGTGATCAAACCCTAATCACTTAGGTCTTAATTGAGCATTAAAATTTGATTTAAACTTAATTAAGTTAATTTTTGTCAAATTCAAATCATTTTAAAAACAAGCGATCGCGATTCTTTTCAAAAACGATAAACCATTTCTTTTTGAAACTATTGATTAAATCTTTTAATTGATCAATTGATTTTCAAAATGAAGTGGGGCCTCTCGAATATTAGAGAGTGTAAGTCCCATTTCCTTTCTTTTTGTACAGTTTTAAACAAAAAACTTCTTTCAAAACAAATCTTTTCAAATTTCAAAACAAACTTCAAAATAACAAAACTTCAAAAATAAACAATCAACCATGTTTTGTAAATAAAACACGGGCCTCCACGTAGGTATAAGTCCCAAGCCCTTTTGTACATACCCATTCCTGTACATGAAAATAGGTATTTCATTGTACACACACATTTTTTGTACATACCTCGATCAGTTTGTTTTTTTACTTTGAATAACAAACCAAAAAATGAAGGTTTTCTTTAAATCTTCCCAAAAATATACCATGGGCCTCCATGTAGGTATAAGTCCCAAGCCTTTTGTGAATACCTGTTTACATAGCTTTGAATAAACTCAAGCGGACCTCTCCCCGAGTGTGAGTCCCGAGCCCCCGTGTATACAAATGGATCATGCTTACAGGTATATTTCCTTCATAAACTCCATTATATACACACACTTTGTCATATATATAATTGTTCATACCTGTTCATGTTTGTTAATACTTGTTCATGTTTGTTCATATGTGATATGTGTGCTTGTTCAACTTAGTACAACACTAGGTTCCCCATAGCCTCCTATTGGGCTTCGTGCAAAGAATCTCCACTAGTTTAGGTTAGGACATAGAGTATGGTTTCCCGGTGAAATCGCTCTAAGAGCTCAGACCAACTATACCATGCCTCCCCTTGGGCTTTGTACAAACGAGTGACCCTCCCATAGCCTCCTCTTGGGCTTACAATGCAAGGACCCTGGATTGTCCCTCCCATAGCCTCCTCTTGGGCTTACAATGCAAGGACCCTCGGATAGCCTCCTCTTGGGCTTCGTACAAGGACCCACGGGCTTCTTATAAGCATCCCCAATATCCAAATCAAAAACCCTAGGAGATTAGACATTTATCATCTCTATGATAGGAGTATCTCTTCTATATCATCACAAACAATCAATCAATCAAACTTTTTTGCCACAAGGCTGGCTAATCAATCAAACTTCTTTTTGCCACAAGGCTGGCTAATCAATCAAACCGTTTTGTCACCATACTGGCTGATTAATCAAAGTTTTTGTCACAAGGCTGACTTCATTGAAACTTTTGCCACAAGGCTGGCTGATTAATCAAAACTTTTTGTCACAAGGCTGACTTCATTGAAAGTTTTTGCCACAAGGCTGGTTAAACAACAAAAACATCTTTATCATTCTAAGCACCCTAAGTGGCATGGCCCCAGGCTTATAATGAAAAGATTTTCAAACAAAAACAAACAGATGTATGTGATGATATAGATTATATACATCGAACATTTAAATGACATTTGTCTCTTATCCTTTGCTTCCACTAGCATAAGTGGGAACTACGATTGCTCTGACTTTCTCAACATCCCTTTGAGAATACGTAGGCACAAGGTCGATCCTTGGCGAGCAAAATAAAACAAAAAAAACCATTCAAACCTTAGCACCCGTAGACCCCGAGCTACAGATGCTCTGATTCCCTCTAGGGGATATGTATGCAGAGGATCGCGATGATCTTTGCGAGCATAATCAAACAAACACCTTAGGTCCCACCTATTTCACAAGAACCTCTCAATAACATGGAATGAAAAACAAAGCAAAGAAACCTATAGAGTACTATAGATACGTTGGGTGCTAATACCTTCCCTTCGTATAACCAACCCTCTTACCCAAGATCTCTCCCCCCACTTTTAGGTTATTGCAGCTTTTTTCCTTTTCCTCTTTTGGAAACAATAAAAAGTTTGGTCCGTACAAAAGAAAAATCATTTTTTGAGCACTCGAGCCCAAAGAAGGCATCAGGTGTCTCATCCCAAAAAAGACAAACGATTTTTCCCCGCGACACCCACCACGCAAATGGCCAGGGAGACGATAAGGATTTGAGTTTGTTGAGAGGCGCGAGGTGCATGTCCCTGAAACGTTGGCATTTGTCGCATTTCTTAACATATTCTTTAGCGTTGTCTTGCATCGTCGGCCAATAGTAGCCTGCTCGGAGAGCCTTCCGAGCGAGTGATCTTCCTCCTAGATGTTGGGAATTGATTCCTTCGTGTATCTCTCGGAGTATGTGGGGGACTGTTCCCTCGTCTATACATTTGAGGAGAGGTATGGAAAATTCTCGCCGGTAGAGGCGAATTTCGACTAAGACGTACGAGCAAGCTCGTCTTCGGATGCTGGAGGCCTCTTTCGGATCGGCGGGCAAGAGGTCACTTGTTAAGTAATTGTATATGGGGGTCATCCAGCAGGACGCGTCTCCAATTTCTTTTACGATTGAGAGGGAGGATGAGGTCTCGGTGCTGGGTTTTGGCAAGATCTCTTGGATTACGGATTTGTTACCTCCCTTCTTTCTTGTGCTCGCTAGTTTTGATAGGACGTCTGCCCGAGCGTTGTGTTCCCTTGGGATGTGTTTTACTTTGGCGCTCCTGAATCGGGCCAGTCTTTCTTTTACGAGGGCTAGGTATTCGGCGAGGGCTTCACTCTTGACCTGATTTTCGCCCGAGATGGGAAATGCGACCAATTGAGAGTCGATGAATACCTCAATGTCTTCGGCTTCTAAGTCGTTTGCGAGGCGTAGCCCGGCTAGCAGGGCCTCATACTCTGTTGGTTGTTGGATGTTGGGAATGATAGTGAAAGGGAAACCTCTATGAGGGTTCCTTCTCCATTTTCAAGAATGATCCCTGCTCTGCTGCCGGTCGAGCTTGAAGCACCGTCCACGTATAAGGTCCACCTTCGGGCGTTGTTGTTTGTTGTTTCGGGGAAGGCCATTTCGGCTACGAAGTCTGACAAGACATGTGCTTTAAGGGCTTTTCTTCCCTCGTATTTGATTTCGAACTCCTCAAGTTCCAACGACCACCGGAGAATTCTCCCGGCCATGTCAGGGCGTGCAAGCAATTGTTTTACGGGTTGCTCAGTTCGTACGATTATGGTATGTGCTAGGAAATAGTGTCTGAGTCTTCGGGCTGCGGTTATTAACGCGAGTCCGACCTTTTCGATCTGTTGATATCTGATCTCGGGGCCCTGGAGTGCTTTGCTTGTGAAGTAAATGGGTTTCTGGCCTTCCGAGGTTTCTCGTATCAAGGCCGCGCTAACGGCCTCGGTGGCTACGGCGAGATAGAGGTATAAGATTTCTCCAACTTCCGGTCTAGGTAAAACTGGTAGGCTGGATAATGCCCGCTTAAGATGGGAGATGGCGCGTTCGCACTCTTCCGTCCATTCGAATGTGGTCTCTTTGTGGAGGAGTTTGAATAGTGGTAGGGCATGCTGCGCAGATTTGGCCACGAATCTGGATAGTGATGTGAGCATGCCGTTCAAGGTTTGGATTGACTTTTTTGAATTTGGAGTGGGCAAGTCTGAGAAGGCCCTACACTTGTCCGGGTTGGCTTCGATTCCTCTTTCTGTTAAGTAGAAGCCGAGGAATTTTCCTGCGCGGACGCCGAATGTGCACTTTTTCGGATTGAATCTCATTTTACACTTTCGGGCTTGCTCGAAAACCTTTTTAAGGTGAGCGGCGTGATCGGTTTCCCGTTGGAATTTGACAATCATATCGTCCACATAGATTTCAAGCATATCACCTATCTCTGCTTGAAAGACTTTGTTCATCATGTGCTGGTATGTCGCACCAGCGTTCTTCAAACCGAAGGGCATTACGTTGTAGTAATAGTTGCCCGATTCAGTCATGAAGGTCGTATATTTCTTATCAGTTTTAGCCATGGGTATTTGATTATACCCGGAATATGCGTCAATGAATGAAAGTAATTCAAAACCAGCGGAATTATCGACTAGTTTATCTATGTTAGGGAGAGGATAAGCATCTTATGGGCAAGCCCTATTAAGATCGGTGTAGTCAGTGCACATGCGCCATTTTCCATTTGATTTTTTTAACAAGTACAACATTGGAGAGCCAAGTAGTGTACTTGGCCTCAGATATAAACTTGGCCTCTATGAGGTTTTTTACAACTAGTTCGGCCGCAACCGTTTTTTCCGGTGACTATTTTCTTCTCCTCTGAGCGACGGCCTTGCAGGTCGGGTCGATGGTTAGGTGATGGCAAGCCACTTCTGGGTCAAGTCCGGGCATTTCTGCAGCGCTCCAGGCGAATAGGTCGGCGTTCTCACGGAGGCAAGCTTTGAGTTGCCTTTTGGCTAGGTCTGGCAGGTCTGATCCGATCTTGACTCCCCTGGTCGGATCTTCTCCGAGGGCTACGAGCTCAAAGTCTCCGTCCGGAATTGGCCGGAAGATCCCTTATGATGCGCCTGAGTTGATGCTCTGCTCGGGTTCTCCCAGAAAACGACTGTCGAGGTCGATAGTGTCGACGCGGGGCATAGATTTGTTGGTTTCTGAAGTAGCGCTGATCGCTGTCTTCTCTTGGGCCGGTGTCTTTATCGCGCTCAGGCCCTTGGCGGAGGCTTCGAAACACCTCCTGGCTGCTTCGATGCCGCCGTTGAGTGTCGCTACTTGTCCTTTGGTCATATAGTATTTGAGCTTGAGGTGTACGGTTGAGGGAACCGCGATTAGTTCGGCCAGAGTGGGGCGTCCGAGGATGCACTAGTATATTGATGGGCAGTCGATGACTAGAAATTAGACTTTTACTGCCTTGGTGGTCTCTGCCGACCCGATCGAAACTATGAGTTCCACAAATCCCCACGGTTTGGTTACTGTGCCATTGAATTCTTGTAAGTTCGATCCTACGTATGGTGTAAGGTGATTGTCGTTCAACTGTAATATTTTGAACAATTGGGAGTACATGATGTCCACTGAACTTCCCTGGTCGACCAATATGCCTCGCACGTCAAAATTAGCCATCCGGGCTCGGATGAGGAGAGGGATAGTCGCGTTAGGTGCTCCTCCGGGCAACTCTTCTTTATAGAAAGATATTGAGGAGGGACTGCCTTTGGCGTGGTCAAAAGTCGAGGTTACGTTCGCGCTGGTCGAGATTAGCTCGTCGAACTTGCGTTTTACGGATCCGACGATCAGTTTGCTGAAACCCCCGCCTGATATAACTATTATGGACGGGAACCTCTCCCATGTGCTATGGGAGTAATAGGTGGTTGCTGCGTTGGCCCAGTCAGGGAGGTAAAAATCTTCCGGCCTGGTAACGCTCATGGCCACTTGCATGGCGGGCGTATCTTCCGCCGGCTTTTCCTCGGTGACTGGTTTAGCTTCTCTAGCGGCCTCCTGCTTCTTCGCATATTGTTTTAGATGTCCCTCCCTGATTAATATCTCTATGGCATCCTTAAGATAGATGCAATCCTCGGTGTTGTGCCCGTGGCCTTTGTGGAATATGCAGAATTTTGATTTATCAACATTTGGCCGGGCGGGCGGGCTCTTAGGGAATCGGACATTTCCCGTCGGAAACTCGGGGTTTGGGCATTCGTTCAAGATGCGCTCCCTTGAGGCGTTCAGCGGGGTGTACTCTCGAAATTTCCCCGCAGGGGCTTTGTAGTCCTTGGGGTCCCGAGTTTTATCATCTTTCTTTTTGTGAGTTCCCCGGCGAGACTCATCTTGGCACGCATTTTTACTGCTCTCTTCGTGCCTAGAATTGCGGACGGCGTGGGCGGTTTCTTTCTCCTCATATTGAATATAGGCTTGGGCTTTGAGGAAGAATTCGTCAAGAGTGGCTGGAGTTTCAATTCCGACGGCTTTAGCAAAGTCCGAGCGTGGTCGGAGGCCGCGCTCAAGCAAGAACTTCTTCATATAGGCAGTGGTGGATACCTGTACGGCTTCTTTATTGAATCTTTCTATGTTCGCCCGTAGAGACTCGTCCTTTTCCTGGATAATGGCTTCTAAGGAGGCTTCTGACTTTGGGTGTCTTCGGGAGGCCGCGAACTGTCTGGAAAAAAGTTTTCCGAGCATCCTCCATGATGTGATGGACTCGTCTGGAAAACTTTTATACCAAGTCATGGCTCCTTTTCGCAGGGTGTGTAACACCCCATTTCTACCCGACAAATATATATAAATCAGAGTTTTTTTAAAAAAAAATTTCTCGACAAACAAATGAGGCGTCACATAATCACTTCAACAATAAATTACTTCATCGCATTTAGCGGATACATAGCACCTTTGAAACAGAATAACTTATTTTATTAAAACACAACGGAATCACTTAAACAAGTATTCAATAAAATATCTTCAGTTAACTTATCATTTTGTTCAACCAACATAACACAATTAAACAACAACATCATGAATGACATAAATCGTTCCCCCCAGAGTGCTACGTATCAGAGCGACAACCGACTCGAGTAATGGCAACTAAATCTTCATACTTGAATACCTGCACGTTACCAATATAAAGGCAACGGCGAAACAAGAGAAAAGGGTGAGATATCAAATCATATAAGTGAGCGCATGATAAATTGTATATTAGGATTCAGGCATATAAAATCATTACATCGCAAGTATCAACAGTTACCATACACATCATACTTCCACAGTTCATTAATCTCTCATACTTTTCATCACACAACAAGTCATAATCATGTAAATAGTATCATCCAATAAATTTCACATATTCAAGTATGCACAAAATTCAATAGTATAATACTCAAAAGATTCAGTACTATTATCCCAAATATATACACAATCCATCATTATCACATATTCACACATTTAACCAATTATGTACCAAGACATCACCAAATTCAATTATCATATCTCATGTACACATAACAATCACATAAATGCATATATTCAAACACCACATAACCTCAATGTGACTCAATGCAAGACATGTGACTCAATGCAAGACATGTGACTCTATGCATGTGGTACCCAATGTGGACCCAAAGTTCCACCGCTTCCGATTCATATAGAATCTAGCCACGCTTCCGATCCGGACAAGATCAAAGCCCACCAAAATGTAAACATATAGTTTACCGCTTCCGATTCACTCTAGAATCTAAGCCCGCTTGTGTTTCAAAGCAAATCCACCTGTGTTTCAAGGCACACTATGATATGAATGTATGTACAGTATCACAAATATATGCAATTAAGATCATCTCTACCATCTTAACTTTCCGCATATCTCAATAATTCAACTCTATGAATTATCCACCAATTGTACACAACATTCGCAACACACACATCATTAACATATAAGAGGCCAATTAATCAATTACGATTCACACAATCCAATTAACACTAGTAACCATACTATCTCATGTTAATTCTCATTTTTGCCAATTATACATAAACACACACTTTCAACATCAAGCAATTAATCATTAATTTAATGCTAACCAACTAACCACAGAGAATCAATATTGGCACAACATCATGGCATATACATATATTATTCTCAACATACATATTCAAGCCAAACACGATTACGGACGAATCCTCAAAATACCGTAATTTACCGACAAACCGAATAATTGATCCAACTTCAAGTATATTCCAATCAATTAAACTCATTGCAATTAATTTAACTATTAATTTAACCAATTAATATCAAACTATATTAATTTAATTCACTTCAATTTCTACTCCATTTCCAATTTCTAGCATTCTATTGCTCAAAACCATTTTTATTGAAAAGAATATCACGCTAGCTTTCTAACGCCTCGAACGGAGACTCAAACGGAGTTACGGTTCAAAAGATATGAATTGTTAAAGTTCCAATGAAAAAAAACAAACACCGACGTTATACACTGACAACTCTAAACATGTCAGAATTACTCAAAACAAATAAAAATATGACTCTTAATAATTCAAAACAACTCTGACAACTTATTGTCGACTCTAACAACTCTATTGGCAACTCTAACAACTCTATTGACAACTCTATTAAATTATTATAATTTATTTATAAAGAATATTTAAACCAAACACAATTTCAGTCGATTCGTAAAATATCACAATTTCAACAAAATAACACCACCATGTTAATCTACTAATTAAGCTTAGCTACCACGTCAATTTTCATTAAATTTCGGGCAACTAATTATACCGTTTAATTCGGCTATTTCGATCAAACGGGACTGTTTATTAGTTCTATAAATTACTACTGATATTATTCCAATTACATTATCTACTTCTTTTTTTATTTATTTATATCTCATTCTAAAATGATCATTCATTTCCTTCACTTCATCCCAATATTCCTATTTTAATTAACCGTATGCAATGTAGCTCACTTTAACATTGGATGCTTTGAAACAGATTGCAGCAATTGTCAATAAAACAAATAAAGGAAAACAATGGATGGACATTCCACTATACCAGGGCGGACGTTTCAAAAGAAGAAAAACAAGTGTGGAAACATAGAGACCACCGTCTCCACACACCAATTGCCATAAGGTGATTGAAAATAATAGAATCACATATACTTTCTTAAGTAACAGTATAACATGAAAGGAAAATGATGGAACAGAAGACAAAACAGAAATAGCCTAAGTGGTGTTCTTCATTCCCCTCTCATGCGATACTACTAAGTATCTATATTAAATAATAGTATGAAAATAATAAACAGAGCGATATATTTGGAACAGGAAGGCAACCAACGAAACAACACATTGAATTGCAACCTATTTTTCTAAATCCAACTTCTATTCTGCACAGCATTTCAACATTATTTCCCAATTTCAATTTTCTATGAACAACACAAGATAATGCAATAAATCTACACACCCAAATCCCCACATACAATTGTTCATAAGCCCCATTATAGGAAGAGAACCCCACCCTTACCTTATCAATTGAAGCAACTCAAATGGGTCTCCGATTCACACTTCCGATTGGGCACCATAGATGGAAATCTTCAAGCTTTGTTCATCTTCTCCAAAACTTGCCTCTTTCTCCTCTATTCTTGTTTCCTTCATTATGACAACTCTCCTCTTTCTAAATCTCTAAAACCCTAATATAAAACCAATTGGGCTTAGTGTTTAAATCTTCTCTTTATTTATTTTCACAAACCAACTTAGGCCCAATAAGATTATTAACTCAAATAACCAATTATAACACTTTAAATAATATTCCATCGATATAATAATTCCGACTTATAAATAATATTATTCTTAATATTATTTTTCCGATTATCCGACTTCAATTTAATAATTCCAAATATGCTCTTAAATAACACAGACAATCCAAATTCGACGAATATATCATATTTCCGGTCTAATCTTAATTACTCAGAAAATTCTCAAAACTTCAAATATTATTCCATTAATATTTCTAATACTGAAAATATCAAAACTCTTGATTAAATATCGATCCGCTATCCCGAACTAATACCGACTAAATCATCTCAAAATACGAAAACTTCACTAAACACTCTAAACGTCTAGATTAAGCGAATAATCGAATTTCCGGGCGTTACAGGGTGGTCGGGAACAAGCTACGCCTGCGTCGCCTCCGTTTGTCGTTGTATTTTCCCGGGGGTGATCTAGATTTCCTTCTTGGCCGAGGGGACTGTGAATGGTGGCGGGAATGCTGATCGCTCGATCCTTTCTTGGAAGAGGAATCCCCATTCTTCTTGGGAGAAGGGAAACGTGAAAGTTTCTTGGTCAATATTTCGCTTCGATAATGAGTTTTGTTATCGGGGGGAGTTCTTGAACGGCGCTTCTGTTTGAGGGCCCCGATTCAGTTACTTTGCTGCTGCAAGAGCGCATTGGTCTGGGCAAGAGCAGCTAGAACAGCGTTTATGGTCTGGTCCGGAGGAATCTGCCCTTTTGGGAGGAAAGGGTTGCCTTGATTTTCTTCGTGGGTGTCCTTCCCGCTTGTATCTTCGAAGCGGTGAGATTGATCATCTTGGAGATCTTTAGGAAAAGGGGATGATGTGACACCGTCTCGAGGAACGGTGTTTCTGGAAGGAGGAACGACGGAGATGTCGTTTTTCTTAAGAATTGGAGCGTCTAATGACGAGGGATCTTCGTTATTGCCGGCCATGAGTAATGATTTGGTTAAAGCTTTGGTTCCTGGGTTCTTGCAGGATGCAAGAATGGATCAAGAAGGTGCAAGAAAGAGGAACGGGGGAGCTAGAGTTTCCACAGACAGCGCCACTGATCTTACCGGGCAGATCAGATGACCAGCAACAATGAAGGCTTGAAGTTCAGGATGACGAATATGGAGAAAAGGTGTTGTACCTGCAAATCACTCCGATGTCAAAGTAAGTATATATTCCACAAAGTACAACAAAGTAATGGGGTTTTAGTGGTAAGAAAAAGATTACCTTGCCCTCTGTACGTAGATGGCTATTTATAAGATGTTCTTGGAACGAATTAGACTCCTATTCATAGGGCGGATATTTAGGAGACGCGTTGACTGATTGTTTACTGGGCACGAGGGGCCCTCGTGGTCAGTTGCTTGGCCTAGTTTGCCCGATCTGCTTGGATGGAGACTGCCACACGTGTTCTGAAGTGTATTGGGCCGAAGGCGGGAATGGTCCAATTGTCTGGATTGGGCCGGTCCAGAACAATAATTAATTGATATATTTAAATCATAATACAATTTAAAAAAAAATATATATAATTATATGAACTTAAAAATTATTTCTAAAATTATTGATTGTTCTTAAATCGTTAGAGTAACTATTGAATTATTACCAACCATAAATATTAAAATTGAATATGATAACAAGTTGATTTAATTTTGAAATACAAACAATAAATTCAGTTCTACAAATCTTTTATTTAAAAATGTGATAAATTAATTTACGATTAAATATATTTCTATCTCAAACTTCATTTTATTTTTTCTAGACATCTTCAACTTAAAATCACATATATAAATATAATTATTATTTATAACACTTTAGAAATATATTAGTTCATATACAATTATTTATTTTTAGGGTTAATGAACTTTTTCGTCCCTTTAAATATTACAGATTTCGTTTTTAGTCCCTTCAAAATTTTCATTTAAGAAATCGTCCCTTCAAAAATTTTCTTCTGAACTATTGGTCCCTAACGTCAAATTTCGTAGCTAATTAGTAGCTAAAGTCGTAGCTAATCTCTAGCAAATTTGACATTAGGGACCAATAGTTTAGATGAAAAATTTTGGAGGGACGATTTCTTAAAGAAAAAT
This sequence comes from Vicia villosa, assembly GCF_029867415.1. Classification (NCBI taxonomy): domain Eukaryota; kingdom Viridiplantae; phylum Streptophyta; class Magnoliopsida; order Fabales; family Fabaceae; genus Vicia; species Vicia villosa. The sequence continues at coordinate 2,316,103 of NC_081180.1, read as the reverse complement.
TTTGAAGGGACTAAAAACGAAATCTGCAATATTAGAGGGACCAAAAAGTTCATTAACCCTTATTTTTAACCCAAAATAGATATATAGATATTCTTAAAGAGAGAAAGATTTAAGGTTAAGAAACTCACCATGAGATGAAAAAAAATGTAGAAGAGTCCAACTATTGTCATAAACTTTCTGGTGCGGTGGTTTTCGAAAATTTGCTCAGATCATGATTTTTCTTGTAGATTAATAAGAGATGAAAACGAAATTGTCTCACCATATAGACTAGATTTAAAACTCCACCATAACTCATGATTGAATTTCAATTTTTACCAACACTTAATTTTTGTTTTCATTGTCTCATAATAAATAAATAAAAAAATAAAAGAAAGGAGTAGGCAAAAGAGTGTTTTATGTGAGAAAGAAGATCAAGGAATGAAAGAAAGTAGGGAGAATGGGAGCTTTCACGTGAGAGAGGGGAGGAATGAATTGAATGACTATGTAAGACTTTTTAAATAGAAATTCCAAAATCATTCTAGCCATTGGATGGAATAGTGGTATGTGATAAGGTTGATCCTTAGCCATTAGATCCTTTACTCACATGACATCTCATGGTGACTTGAAGAAAAATATCATGATATTTTAGTTTGAAGAAGTTAAATTACTAGTTTAATCACTCATAAAGCCAACGTGTTGAATTTAAACTTGGGCTACAAGATTTCTACTACATGGAATTAAAGGAATGAACATTTTAAAACGGAACAATATTATGGAAAAGGACACCGGAACGAATAACAGTCAAACGTGCGTTTGATCGTAAAATAAAATTGAATATATTAAAATGATCTACACGGTACGAAGTTTAATGAAATAGACTGAAAATGATCAAAATCTTAAATAAAAATACCCGATTAAACAGACTATGACAGATAAATTTATGACCGTAAATATCGTTGAAAATAAAACGAGCTTACCAACACGATCTACGCGCAACATAGATTAATAAAATAGTCTGGTTCAAATCAAAACTCGAAATATTTCGTCCGCTAATTTTTCACACGGTGTCGAATCACTTCAACCGGTCAGTCTGTAAAAGTCCTATTTAAATTTTGACACAGTAAAAATATTTTGCATGGATAATTAAAACTATAAGAATATGATGGTATTATTAATAGAGTTTTGGTAGCACTTCGGCATGGTCTCTATAACGCTGTGTTATTTATAGACAATTATATAAAAAATCGATAGAATAAAATAGCATAATACTATTTAATATTCTCAAATTCTAATTACTGTTAATGTACTTTTACGGGTCTTACATTACTACCCTCCTAACAGAAGTTTTGTCCTCGAAACTTGAGGCAAGAGTAACAACTCAACTAGTTATTATTAACATCATCACTAGCACGATCGTGCACATATCACAATCCTCTAAAAAGTCGCATTTAATCAGACACAAGGCTAGATATTAAACTATGAATTCACCCCTCAAAATTAATCTTACAAGAACATATTCACAAACGATAGGTCCTCCAGGATCCTAGGTTCATGTTCAAACTTTCAAAGTCACATTTTCGACTCCACGTCATAACTAATTCCACTAGGTTCACATTAAGTGGTGGCTGATTATCCTTATGATAAAATGCTAATTAAATTATACATTACCAAAGTAGGAAAGAGTCATCTATTCCATTCAACATGATCCCGTCTACTATCAACAAGAGATTAAGGGTGATCAGTTCCTTAATTTGTCAATAGGTAGGCGCCAACCATGATGGTGGAATAAACCATCATTACCTAATTACAATAGTGTCCTTTGTAAATTGTTCTTAAAGTCACGCGAGGCACTAGGTTATAATAATCCATTCAAGGTTTACTTAAATGTTTCCTCAATTTTCTTCTACTTCATTTCCTCCGATGAGGCACAATCGCCTAAAACACAATACCTAGTCTCATTTACACTCACTTTGCAAGAAACATTGGTTGAGTATCCTCTAAAATAGTAGACATTAATAAATAGAGTACAATCTAATTTTTTTCACTCCAAGTGAAGTCATATTCTACGTAAAGAACTTCATCACTTTGCCAACGTCCATAAATCCTTAGTTTTTTTTCCTTTAATCTCATAGTTATGGTGATTTGTCTATGTTCACATTTGAATCTCATTCCTAATCTCAATCTTAATAATATCATCCCAACATCCGGTTGGTGATTGCAACTCCCCAAATTATCTTTAACATGAAAAAAATATGTCATCCACAAGACACAAATTCCGCTTACACCAGTCTTAAACTATTGTCTCACACTCTAACACAACTACTTTATTTCCAAATTATTACCTAGCTTATCCTTGTGGGCTTTAACATGAAATGTTCCTCTTCGTTGGCGGCTACTATAGACAATTATATAAAAAATCGATAGAATAAAATAGCATAATACTATTTAATATTCTCAAATTCTAATTACTGTTAATGTACTTTTACGGGTCTTACAAAAATCTTCAAAAGAATAATCAAAATCAAATTAGTGATATATTTATCTTCATTTGGAGAAAATTAACAATCACAAGCTAATAATTTTTCTATGTTGCTTCCACTATTGAAAGTTTGTTGAGAGTTCACTAAAAATTTTAATAAAAGTTCATGGCAAAATTTTATCAAACATTTAGTAGGCATTTATGCAACTATATTAAAGAAACAAACTACTAAAACAGAAATGGAGAAATATAACTTATTATTGGAGATGATGAAGAAACCCTAAAATATATCATCAATATAACAAATCTCTAACCTGTTTTTTCTTATTTTCGCATGAGTTCAATCATGGAAAATTAGCATCACATATCAATGGCAGCAGCAAAACATTATCAGAGAATTGGCAGGTGACTAACTGTTTGACCAATAACTTATTTAAGTTATACATAGTAGATATCATAAAAAAAATAAACTCAAACTCATAGTCGTATTGAAATGAAGAAATATCAAAATATATATGAGTTTGATGACATCTAAAAAACTTAAAGCATCACTTTTATAAAACTAAAAAAAATAAGGACATACCTTATTGGATCAACAACGTCAAGATAAAGGAGCTGCGAAACTATGATATTTGCCATATTATCATCAATTGCTCCACCATAGCAGATTATTCTCTAAATACGAAAACAAATTATTAATAGTAAAAAAACTAAACAAAAACTGAATACTTAACCTTAAGCCATATTAAGAGTAAGAAATACATACATATTGGAAAACCTGACTTATAACAATCTGGAAACGCTCCTGCACCATTGGAGGCGGTCCTTGTTCTTGAGCATAGACAGGAAAATAAGGCGAAGACGGGACTCCCAAATACTCCCTTCAAGAACAGACAAGTCAAGTCAATAAATAAGACTAAGATAAAAGATATAACATATCAATAAGGAAAAAAATTCCACCTTATGGGCCAAATACCCTGACGAAAACTCCTCTCAGGTCCCCAAAATTCATCACCATACACGACTTTCAGGAGAGATTTTAGAGTAGTCTTTCTAAATTCTACAAATTTCCTCAATTTCCTGCAAATCATAGTAGAGTTTTATCCAATGGTTAAAAATAAATATCCAAATAGGTTTTATCCCCTTGATAGAAATCAAAGAGCAACAAATTGAAAAACCTTGAAAACTAAAATTTTAGAAACACCTGCAAATAAAATGGAGAAGAAAGAATCAGAAACGCATTGTAGAGAGAAAAACGGAGAAAATTGCTTGCGGATCTTTTCCAACTCGAAATAAAACATTACAAAAATACGGTGGCGGAACAGCCATGGGTTCCAGATGGTTTCCAATTTTACCTTGCATCACCATTCGGAGTCGAAGGTTGTTATTGGCAGTGGCGAGGGTAAAAACTTCTCCGATGAGAGTGTTTGGCAGCGGTAAGGGTGAGATGAAATAGAAGCTTAAAGGAAGGTGAAGAACGAACGGTTGAAGAGGGAAATAAATAGTGTGTTATAAAGTGAGACTAAGAGAGAAACATGGTGTGTTTAAAAAACACAGAATTTTGGTGGATGGAGTACATTGTGTGTTGTGATTATTAAATGAAAAACTTTGTAAATAGAATTTGTCTCTTGGTTTCTCCATGTATTACATGGAGAGTAGTAATAAATAAGTGGATGTATTAATGACAAAATAATTTGTAGTGTAATTTGAATTTAATTAGACAATTGATTTATTATTAAAGATTAATAAATAAATATAAATTGAATTTGAATACTGATGAAAATCCAAATAAAATAAAAAAACAATTAAAAATAAATTATAACAAATATAGTAAGATTGTCTAAAATAGAAAATTTTAAAATAGTAAAGTGTCTAAAATGCTGACACTTGGCAAACTTGCCAAAATTCTCATATTGCTTTATTCTATAGTATGATATCAAACTTTTAATATAAATGCGACAATGTTTAACTACAGTGAACAATTATGCGGTAAAGGATACATCGTAGTTTTTGATACTCTTAGGTATTTAATTGAGCATAAGGCAAGTAAGGACTTTGTGTTTAAGCGTTCTAGGATGGCCAAAGATGCTTGCATATTTTGTCTGTCTAACAGTTTCACCTGTGTTCTTAAACAGTTTCATGCTTGGATCGAATGGTGTGTTCGTTGGTTTATAGTCAAGTAATTATATTTCTTTAAGATCTTTTCCACATAATATGATTGATCCAAAGAAATTCATTTTTCGGATCTTGCGAACTTGATACCAAGAATCACACTCGCTTCTCCGAGGTCGTTCGTATCAAAGTTGTTGCATAACAATGATTTCATAACATTAACAGCCTGAAAGTTTGATCCAAATATGAGTAGATCGTCTACATATAGACATATCATATGATAGTGCAGATGTGATTCTCATATTTGTAATAAATGCATTTGTCACTTTCATTCACTTTGTACCCATTTAATATCATTAATTTATCAAACTTTTCATGTCATTGCTTAGGAGCTTGTTTTAGTCCATACAGATACTTATCTAACTTGCAGACCTTGTTTTCTTGTCCATGGTCACAAAACCTCCAGGTTGTTCCATATAGATTTCTTCTTCTAAGTCACCATTTAAAAAAGTTGTTTTAACGTCAATTTGGTGTACTAGTAAGTTATAAATAGCAGCAATTGAAATAAGTACCTTAATGAATGTAATTCTAGTGACTTTAGAGAAGGTGTCGAAGAAATCTACATTTTCTCTTTGTCTAAAACCCTTGGCTACAAGGCGATCCTTGTATTTATCAATAGTTCCATCAGGTTTTAGTTTCTTTTTCAAAACGCATTTACATCCCATTGGTTTGCAACCAGGAGGCAAGTCTACTAGGTATCAGGTCTTGTTAAACTCTAGAGAATCTATCTCATCAATGATAGCTTCTTGCCATAAATCTGCATCCAGAGATGACAGTGCTTCTTGAAGATTTATTGGATCTTCTTCTACATTATAAGCCGCATAATCGTGCCCATTGTCTTTAGCAACTCTTACTCTTTTACTTCTTTGAAGTTCGTTTTCTACGTTATCGTTGCTTTCTGTACTTCTTATCACAGGAATGTGACTTGATTGGGTGCCCCACTATTTCTCAATTTGAAACGAAATTTTTCTTCATAGAATTCAACATCATTTGATTCTATGATCACTTTTGCAATTAGGTCATAAAACCTTCATGGCTTACTGTTTGTTGCATACCCAATGAATACATTCATAGGCTCTACTAGCGAGTTTAACTCGTTTCGGATATGTAGCAACCAATTTGAAATTTTATAAAACAGACGCAACCATTAATTTATTTAAAAAAAGGAAGAAAAAAAAGGGGAAAACTTTATAGGTGTTGAGATTTGGGTAAGTAGGTAAATTAGGTAAATGGAAGGTGTTAGACACCCTTTGCCTCCCTTGTATCCAAGGGGGTCCATTTAGTCTTTAGGTTTTTTTAAAGTATTTGGGCGTTGTTCGTACGAACAACTACCTTGACAATTGTTGACTAATAGATTTTTTTTAAAAAGGAAAGCCTCATGTAGCATCATTGGCAAAAAAACAAAGTTTTGAAAAATTAAAAAGGGTGGTCTCATGTGAAGTCATTGGCCAAAAATTTGATAAAAGAGTTTTAAAAGAATTATATTTTAGAAAGAGAGGCCTAAAGTATCATCATTGGCCAAAAGGGAAGGTTAAGCCAAAAGATTTTGAAAAAAAAAACAAAGTTTTGATAAAAAAGAAAGGGGAGGGGCCTCATGTAGAAATCATTGACCCCAAAATGGATTGAAAGCAACACCAATAAAAATAAAAAAGTGTTTGAAAAAGTTTATGAGAAAATGTGAAATTGCTGAATTTTTTGGATGACGAAATACAGTGGATAAGAGCCCTATTTATACTTGCAATGGTGGGATTCGAACCCGTGACATTATACTTGCAAGCTCTTCTCCCTTATCAATTGTGCTATACTTAATTATTCAAAATTAAAAGTCAGTTGAAAGTATATAAGGAAGAGCAAGCATTTGTTATTGTTTTAAAATATAAATATTTTGAAATAAACTATTTTATATTTTTTTATATCCAAACCAAATGTTAATAAAACCCAAAACAAACCCAAAAAATTTATAAACTCCAATTTGTTAGGGTAAATAAACCAAAAAAATTTAAAATCAAAAATGTTATTGTAAACTAACTAAAGAAATTATCAATCCACAATGTAAATAAACCAAAGATTTTTATAAAAAAAGCCAATTTTAAAGATTATGTGATTTTTTTTAAACGGGGTGGACAAATTTGAGGTATGACAGTTGTCCCTATATAATTACTCTTTGATCGAAGGGTGCGAGAGTACGTAGTTCTCGCACGTTCGAATCGAATGGTTATTAAATACCGCAAGACTCCAAGATTTGTCTAGAAGTTTGGAAGTACCGGGCAAGAACTGGTTACCGAACGAGAATTTGATTTTGATGGCTTGCCAGGCAGGAACTGGGCTTTTAAATTAATGTGCTAGAGGGGAACTGGGCTTTACACCAACATCAGTAGGGTTACTGGAATAATATCAATTCGGTGGCTAGAAAAAGTAAATTGAACAGCAAGGTTGCTATAATCAGTAAGGTTACCGGGATACGTCAATCGGGTGATTTGGGTGAATATCTCAGTAAGGTTACTGACATCGGTAAGGTTACCCAAAAAATCAATCAGGAAATTGAGAAGAATATATCAACAAGGTTACTGGCATCAGTAAGGTTACCGGAAAACATCAATCAGGCGATTGGGACGAATATCTCAGTAAGGTTACTAGCATCGGTAAGGTTACCGAAAAACATCAATCATGCGATTGGGATGAATATCCCAGTAAGGTTACTAGCATCGGTAAAGTTACAGAAAAACATCAGTCAGGCGATTGAGATGAGTATCTCAGTAAGGTTACTGACATAGATTAGGTTACCGGAAAATTAATCAGAAATCAATCATGAAATATAAGGTCTTATTTTACAAATATATGTTATCAATATAATTGTATTACTTATTCAATTTTAACATATTACTATAATTTATAGTCAAATTCTATTAGGTTCAAATTCTATTAATTCAAATATTTTTATAAAAGATACATAAACAAAAATAATATTTGTAAATTGGAAAAAATTTATTATTGATCTAAATATTTTTACATACGAAAAGTGCTATTTATGATTCAAAAAAGTTTTATTAAAAAAAATATGAAAAAAAACTATTATTGATTTAAATATTTTTATATACGAAAATTTACAATTGATTCAAATTTTTTTTAAACGATACCTAAACATAAATAATATTTGTATATGGAAAAAATCAATTAATGATCTAAATATATTTATATATTAAAAACGGTATTTCGGATCCAAAAAATTGATTCAAAAATTATATACGGGAACAATATTTATTATTGATTTTAATATTTTTATATACGAAAATTTACTATTGATCCAGATATTTTTCTAAATGATACCTAAACATAAATAATATTTATATACGAGAAAAAATATTATTAATTTAAATATTTTTATATATCAATAATGGTATTTAAGATCCAAAAATGATATCAGAAAAAAATTATTTATTTAAATATATTATATACAAAAAAACTATGATTAATTTAAATATTTTGTCTTTTTTAACCTTCTATTAAAAATTAATGTATTATATAAATAAATACAGGTTTTTGTTACTAGTATCTTATATTAAAACATATCAAAGTGACATTGAATTCTTATTTTTCTGCAATTCAAATGGTTGGCGTATGTTAATTGGGTTTTCTAACTTTTTAAATGTCTTTATAGCATCTAACTTTCTACAAAACAAGAGTTACTTATGAAGCTAATGCAAAAATTTCCTCTCAAGACAAGGAAAGTGCATTAAAACTACATTATGAATATAAAAAAGTCATTGCTAGAGCATCGGATAACCGCATAGTTCAGAAATTACGCAACAACTAGTTTGGACAAATCCCTAGACTTAATCCATGAACTGACTGCTACCTGTGTAGTCAAAAACCAGCCAGCCTTATCGGGAGACTCCCGAAATGGAGCGTTGAGTTCCTTCATATGCGACTCAATAACACCTGCCAAACCTTTCTCAGAATACCTGTGTTTCCCGTGACCCGTGTTGATCCCGAGTAGAGGCGGAAGGTCCTCTCCTGATTCAAAAGACTTAGACAAGTCATTTATCCAAACATGAAATGCTGTCAGTGCAGATCCAACTGAGAGACCCTTTAAATGCAAAGACCACTGAGTTTGAGATCTGGATTGTAAATCTGTATATATCTCAAGTGTCAAACCAAGGTCAAGAAGCACACATGCTTTGTCCAGCAAATCCAAGTTGATACAAATATCAATCAGAGAATTGCAAAATGCCCTCCTTACTCCATTAGTAATTGAGCCAAAGAGTTCTATTGCATCTATTTTGAACTCTTCATCACCCTCCAGCCTATCCACCAAATATCTCACCACCAACCCAAGTTTTGGGTTAGCCTTTGCCACGCAATCTGTTAGCTTACCAAGTTCTTCTTTTGGTGTTTGGCTCATAACATTCAGAAGACAACCGCAGAACTGATCGTCCGGTTCAATGCCCATATCCAATAGCTGATTAAATGTCTTCACAACATCATCAATACGCTTGGCTTTTCCATAGCATTGGGCGAGCGAAGTCAGAACAAAAATATTAGGCTCAAATCCAGATTCATTCATTTCAGACATCAACCTTTCAGCCTCTTCAACTTTCCCAATGCAGGAATATATGGTAATCAACGACGAGAATGTCCAACTGTCCGGACAGTAAGTATCACAACCTTTCATGTCTTCAAAAATTTCAAACGCTTGCTCAGTGTAACCAACATCAGCACACATAGCTAAAAGGGTATTATAATGATGTGTATTCAAATCCATTCCCTTTTCCTTCATTTCCTTATACACAACTAGAGCATCTTCACAAAACCGCGCTCTACCATAAGCATGTATGAGAGCCGCATAGATTGCTCGATTTGGAATTAGTCCATTATTTATCAACTCTTTATATATACTCTTGGCCTGCCATGGCCTCTTAGCTCTCCCCATGGCATCCAAAAGAGTGCTATAAACAACCAAGTTAGGCTTAACACCAAGAGCCTTCATTTCTTCATAGACATTCAAACATCCATCATAATTCCCCGCCACCCTATACATCTTAATCATCGTAGAGAACGTCACATTATCAAGTCGCCATTTCTCAGTCCTCGCACGATCATACAAGCTCAAAGCCATATCAATATAACCCGCTTTCCCATAAGAATCAATCATAACCGCATACGTAACATCATCCGGCTCAATTCCAAACGACGGCATCTTCTCAAACCACTCCACAGCCTTATTCGGCAAATTACAAGACCTCGCGCAGCTAATTATAGTCGAAAAAGTAATATTATTCGGCTTCACCCCTCGGTTAACCATTTCATCAAACACCTTCTCTGCACCATCCAAATCCCTACACTTTCGAAACACCTTGAGTGTAACATTATAAAGAACCACATCTCTAACAGCTCTAATCTTGCTCTGTATATACCCAAGAACAAAAGGTGCAACAACGGAATTCTCCATGTTATTGATGATGATTACAGCGTCTTGTTCTATAAGATTATCTCCCAAACTCTCAAAAATTCTTGAGACATCATCTATATTGGGATAGCATGAATCCAAAGAGTTGGAAAGCTTAGCAAGAGAAGTGTACCTTGCATCATAAGATTTCTTCCGGAATTGTCTGGCTCTGGGGCTCTTGGGATTGACCCATATGTGACTGTTTTTCGAGGGAGTAGATTTAGCAACTGGGTTATCAAAATTTGCGTCTTTTTCGGATTGGTGTTGTGGAATGGGTTCTTGAAGTGAGACATGGTTAGGTTGGAGAATGGATTTGGATTGAGGAGTTAGGGAAGAAGGAAAGTTTCGAAGTTTGGGTTTGCGGGAAGAGGAAGAGAAGGAGGGTGGGTCGTGGAAGATAGAGGAAGGAGAAGAGGAGCAAAGACGGTAAGCCATTTTTTTGACCTCTGTGCTATGTGGACTTCCTTAACCTTATCTTGCAAAATATTGCCAGCATTCGGGATTCATCACATTCAGGATCGTTAGATCAAGATGGGGCGCTTTATAGTTTAATTTTTTATTTGTTTTAAAATAGAGAAAAATGGTAATGCAGTGAGAATGTAAAAAAAATTTACACTGTCAACCAATAACAACCATGAATCAGGATAAATAACACTTTAATTTATAAAAAATCTACAATATAAGAAAGTTAAATGTTCTGGAAAATACCGATTTGCCCCCTTGCTTCCATGTTGTTCCACGTGGACAACTTCTTTGCAAAGCTTTCCAATCTACCTCATGGAATCACGTTTCTCTCTTATTTTTTTCTCTTTCACGTTTCTCTTTCTCTCTCACTTTTTCTCTTTTTCTCTCTTTTTTCTCTATTTTTCCCTTTCTCGCTACAGAAGGTGGGGTTGTTCTTCCCCTTCCTCAATCTTCTCCATCTTCGTTTTCCTCTTTCTATCTCTTTGCCCTCTATTTGTTATTCTCTTTCTCTATCGTTTGAGATGAAACTCTGATTTTTGATTATGTAACGATGCACAAAATTAGGGTTTCAAAAATCTTATTTAGCCTAAAAGAAGAAACACGAAATCAGGACTTTGGAGAAAGCACTGGTATCCCTTTTTGTATTCTACCATGGTGAGTTTCGATTTCGATTCCGTAACTTATGTGAAAGAACAATCAAAGCATTCATCGAAACAATAGGCTATGGTGATACTAAAAACTGAAAAATTATTTATTTGTGATTCATTTTTATAAAAACTGAATGTTTGTTTATTTGTTGTTATTGTTGTTGTTTTTGTTTCTGTTTTTGGTGGTGTGTTTAGGGAAGCAAAATGAGAAGAACTTGCTGAGTTTGAAAGGTTTATTTTAAGATGGAGTTTCTTACTTTTTGTCATTTTAAGAAGATTGAATATGATATGAAGCTTTTAATTTTTGATTTTTTTTCTCTGCAGAATTTTGGAGAGTTAGAGGAGCTTGAAGGTGTGAGAGTGATGGAGTTTGCAGATGGTGAACAATGTCCGTTTTTTGAGTACTGTGCCTTGAATGCTTATATATGCAGAAAAATTAGGGTTTGATATTTGTTAACAGGCCTTTCTACAATCATCCTCTCTCTCTCTCTCTCTCTCTCTCTCTCTCTCTCTCCTATTCTCAAAACACGTGCTCATTTTATGTTGTTTTCTCGAGTATTTTCTTTGACTCATTTTGCTTTTTCGAACTGATATATTAATTTTTTTACTGTTGCAGGTCCGGTTTGAATGTGTATTTGTACTCATAATCTTGGTTTGGACTATCTACGCTTTTTCAGTGTAAATTCATACTTATTCTGTTTTATTGAAAAACCTTTTATCATCTGGAAATCGGTGGAAGTATTTAGAGGTAATTGCTATCTCACCCTCTCTTTATGTCTCATTTGTGTGCACTTAATTAAGATTTAATATAATAATGATACATGCTGAATTTAACGTAAAGCGCTTCAAAGGATAGTGCAGGAATCTCAATTACCAGTGGTGATGAGCAATTTGGAGCGCAAAGAAACTGAGTACATGCGGCTTCAAAGACATAAAATTGAAATTGATGACTTTGAGCAACTAACTTAAATTGGAATTGATGACTTTGAGCAAGAAGCCTGATTATGTTGCTGACTCTGATGATACTGAGGATGACCCTGAAACTGACTCAGACAATGAAGGTTAGTCTATTAATTGATTTTCTAATCGTTTAACGGATTAAGGAAAATTCTGTGTATGTTTGGTTTCACGTTTTGACCAATTCGAATTGATTCTGGAGGTGTAGAATTAATTCTGAATATTGGAAAAGTGGAATACTGCAGATTTGTTTTATTTTATTAGAATTTATAAATTGACAATTATGGTCTGTGTCTAATTGAGAAGTTATTGTTTTGGGATCTTAGAGACTGAGTCTTGTGTGATGAATGATGATTCATGTTCAGTTTGGTTTTTCTGTGATATGTCTTAGTTTGAATTTTGTGTATTATGCAGAGTGGAGACTACTGCCTCGCGGTACAGGGACAACAAAGAGGATGAAACTCCATCTGAATCATGTGGTAATTTATTTTCTTTCGTATAGGAAGTTTAGTTCATCAAATGAAGACACACAGGTTTTACTCATTGACCTCAGTTCAGTTGTAATAGTACTTACTCCATCTGAATTGTACTATGTTGATTGCTATGAGTATGATTAATGTTGAATGCTTGATATCAATGCATTGTCATATAATTGATGCTAATTGATTGTTATGTATGCATCTGAATTATGGCATTTCAATAATTTATTAGTGACACTTCAATTGAAAATATCGTTTGATATATATCTTATGATATATATGTTATCAAGCATGTTGTTGGCTTTTCATCTATTAGTTTTTGTGATGTTTGCTGCTGCAGAATTTTTTATTTGAATTGGTTTGGTTGATGAAATGATGAGTGATTCGATGTTGTTTTTGCATCTGGGCCATTGTTCTGATTTTAATCTGTTGATTTTGGGTTGCGATATTTTCGGTGAATGGTTGTGTTGTGTCAATTTGATTCTGATTTCATTGGCACTAAGAGAGTGTAATTTTCTTATTGATTATAACATTGTTCAGGAAATAAATGGATTTAAGATAGAAATGAGATCTAGGGAAATACTAATGTCGAAGCGATGTGTATGCTTGTGTTGATGTCTAACAGAGTCGTGGATCTCGTGGTTTCCGTGTGTTGGAAGATGAACTACTCAATATTGCAAGCACTGATGAACTCATCAATAACACGAGCGTTATTCCTATGCGACAGAGCAGGCAAAGATCTCTCAATGAATTTTTCAAGGGAGACCAAACTGATACTAATTCACAATATGTTGGTTTTCCGGAAATTGAGTTTGAGGATGATCCAGAATCAATAAACTTAGCCTCATGAGCGGCAATTGAGGCTGAATGTAAGCACACCTGTGTCCTTTGATTTGTGATTTTATACTGATTTTTTATTCCTTTCGGGTGAGGATTGGTTGAAGCATAATGTAGTGATTGAAGCATTTGAAGCTAGGGCTGCCAGGATGAATGTTGTTGTTGCTCAAAATCTCGGCAAGTTCACTAATCCCGAAGAGGGTAAATGATTCAATATATCATGTATTGTTTGAATCACAAGCTATATTGACCATTCCTGTTTTGTAACTTTTTTAAATTTCCGTTAGTATAGGCGTGTGTTAACTTCCTCAAGTCTACCGCGTGACAGTTTCGAGAATCATGAACGTTTGATTCTTGGAATGTCATTCTTAACTTTCATTTTTTGTGATAGACGAGTTGAATGAATGAAGTGTCTTCGTTGAGTTTTTCGGATAATCGAGTTTCTAAATTGGCAGGTTTGAATATATACTTCTGGTTCTCCTTTATACCTGCAATTGTATGTATAATAATCTGTTTTCATTTTTTCAACAACTCAAAATGAGTTGCTCTATTGAAAATTATTTCGGTTTAACATGTGTTTTCGCTACATGAAAAAGCTTGTGATGGTAATAGGTACAAAACTTCAACATCTTGTATCCACTTTTAGCACTTAAATTCTGGCAGCACCAGGGTCCATCTGCCAGTACACAAGTAAAGCCGCGCGACGAACTTTTTTGGTCCAATAAACCAGATATACTGCTATGGTTGATACAATTTGTGATATTTTAGGTAAACTATGTAATGTATTTTGTAATATTTTGCAATCACGTCATTCTTGATAGTTGTTTTATTTTGGTTCTTTGTTCTTATTATCTCGATTGTTCATGCAGAACGCGTTCGAAATGGCTTCATTTATTTGGACATTGGTAAGGTTTAATTTTTTTTTGATAATTTATCGATGCTTATGTTTATGCCATTAATCATAGATGATCGGTTGATATCCATGCAAATTTAGTGAAACTGCTTGATTAATGGCAATCTTAAACAACTAAATGTAACTGATCAATGACAAGCTTAAACAGCTGATCAAATGCAACTGCTCAACAAAATATAGCAGGTCCTACTCATTTCTCTCTCTTTCAGCTTCCCAATTTCAATTTTGTTGCTTCTGTTTCTTTAGCAGCAACTGTCATGTCATGAGATAAATGCTTATTTGGGTACTTATAATTGGTACTGTTGTTTGAGATAAGTGCCTATTTGGATACCTATAATTGCTACTTTTGTTTTTGTTTGAGATAAATGCTTCTTTGATGGAATCAAATGGAAAACAAATTTAAAGTGGGGGCAGTTTACAAGCGCATAATCAGTGAGGAGCAACGTATTCATTGGATAAGTTTGATGCATCAAAACGCTGCCAGACCTCGAGCCATTTTTACTCTATGGCAGGCGTGCCATAGAAAGCTTGCAACACGAGACCGCCTTCAGAGATTTGGTATGCTGGCCCGCAGTGAATGTAGTTTCTGTCAAAAAGAGGAAACACATGATCACATCTTCTTTGAATGTGAGGAAACAAAAAAATCTGGAAAACAGTGTTAAATTGGATTCAAGTTGTTCATGAGCCCAACTCTTGGCAAGAAGAAATCTGTTGGTTGGTGAGCAAAACGATACGGAAAGGTAAGCTTGCTGCACTTATACGATTGGCCATAGCTGAAACAATCTATGGTGTGTGGCGACATAGGAATGAAGTTTGTTTTGGCACTAGACAAAATAGAGATACCATAGTTAAAAATATTATTGACACAATCATCTATAGGGGCTGGTATAATAAGGTGCTTAGAGCACATATAGCCATATTGATGCTGTAAGTTTCTCCTGGTAGGCTGGATCCTTTGATCGCCATGTGTGTAATCGTTTTTTTGATTTAATGAAAGTTTATTATTTAAAAAAATGCTTCTTTAATTATTAAGCATATGCATCTGCATGATTATTCTTGAATTTTGCTTTTTGTAGCATCTTTTGAAGCTTGCAGATTAATATGAAGGGTCTCGACGGTATTCAGGGTCCTGTATATGTCGGCACATGGTGTGTATTTAGAAGGCAAGCATTATATGGATATAATCCTCCCAAGGGTCCTAAGCGTCCAAAAATGGTCAGATGTGATTGTTGCCCGTGCTTTGGAAGGAACAAGATTCATTTTCTGTATTGTTATGCATCAGTGTTGCAAATCCTGGAATTGTACAAACAAACATCATGCGAGAAGTTCTAGCATGCCTGTCTTGGTTGGCATACTTTGTGCTGGAACGCCTACGCCTATTGCAATCCCCTGACCGCGGGAAAGATTCGATTATTGATGTTGCTTTTGCTCCACCTGTGAGTACATTTTTATCGGTCTTTGTTGATATCTGTTTCACATTTCCATGCATGCTTTGATGTTTCAAAATGACCAAAAGTGTTGTCTACGTCTACCAACTCATTTACTTATTATACCATCAGCTGTAGTCATGTCTAAAGTTTCATCTGATGCAATATCTCTTGATGCCTTGTCCTTGATGACTGGTACTTCGTATAAATTAGTCTTGACTGAAGCCATTGAGTTCAAAATGTTGCTTTTAAATTTTTCTCGGGAACATCAAGAGGTTACTTTTTGGAGGGAAAGGTATAACTATAAACTCTTCAGTACTTTTAAGAAATGCCAAATTTGCACATGAGCTTTGGGAAACTACATGCAATATGTTATCGATGACTCCCTTTGGTAATGAGAGAAACAATTTTTAGCAGTGGATTGCATGTTAAGTCGTGTAACAAAGAGAATTAGTGGCACTTACCTGATGTAGATGTGTAGTAAGTGATAACATGGGCAACTTTGAGCTTTCTGTTTAATGTGTCCTAAAGCATGAAACAACGGCTTGCAATGACAAAAATTTCAACAACCTGTTACTGCTTGAAGAAATAAGGAAACACTGCAATGAAATCATTGCCAGTGCTTATTGCATAAAATTGTTCACTTTTGATATCACAAGATTATGTTTGTAAATTTAGTTAGTATCAACTTACTTGCATTTCTAATATCCAATTGATTAAAATTTAATAATTATTAAAAGATATTAACCTATAATAAAATACAAAATTTGATAATTAATTAAATTGATTGTTACAGTCAAGATTGTATGTTCAAAATCATCACAAAAAGACAAAATTAAAATTTATTAATGTAATGTAAATTTATTTAAAACATTATTATTTGCTAAATAATTTTATTTGTGAAAAAAATTCTTATTTGTGTTTATTTAAAAAATTTCTTTTATTTTTACTTAAAGGAACGTCAATTCGAAATTTTTTATAAAATTTTTTCAAACAAAAAGCAATATTTTAATTAAAAAATAAAACTACTGAATATTAACGGGAACATGAAGTTATTGATCAAACTATTAAATATTAACGGGAACACGAAGTTATTGATCAAACTATATTAAATATTAATGAGAACATGAAGTTATTAATCAAAATATTGAATATTAACGAGAACGTAACGTTCATAATCAAAATATTGAATATTAACGTGAACAAATTTGGAATATTAACGGGAATATGAAATTACTGATCAAAATAATGAATATTAACGGGAACATGAAGTTATTGATCAAAATATTGAATATTAACGGGAATATGAAGTTACTGAATAAAATATTGGATTAACGGAACAAATTTTGAATATTAACTGGAACACGAAGTTACTGATCAAAATAAATATTAACAGGAATACGAAGTTATTGACAAAATATTAAATATTAACAGGAACACGAAGTTACTTTTTTTTAATATTTACTTTTTTTAATATTAGTATTTTTATAACTTTTTCCATTTAAATTCAAATTTAATCTTTTAGTAATACCTTTTATTTTCTTCAATCCAAATCCGCGAAAACGACGGGTACCCGTGCGAATGCACGGGTATCACACTAGTTTATATAACAGGGCAAAACGATTTGTTTTTATTGAATGACAGTGTAAAAAAAAATTGTGCACTACCTTTA
The DNA here is from genome assembly GCF_029867415.1 of Vicia villosa. Lineage (NCBI taxonomy): Eukaryota > Viridiplantae > Streptophyta > Magnoliopsida > Fabales > Fabaceae > Vicia > Vicia villosa. Next base: position 2,298,630 of record NC_081180.1, on the reverse strand, counting down.
ACCTCTTTAAAATAAAAGTTTAATGACAGTTTTGGCCCCTATTTTATCTGATTCACGAAATTGGTCCCCCTATTTTAAATTGAAACAGTTTTGGTCTCTGTTTTAAATTTAAACATTTTCGATCCTCTTATTTTAAATTTTAAACAGTTTTGGTCCCTTTTTCATACTTTTGCACTTAAAATTAACGATGTTTTCATGTTATAAATAACAAGTTACTTGTGAAACATGACAAATCGTCGTATATAAACATATTGTTGTACTTTATACATAAAAATATAAGTTAAAAAAAGAAAAAATCTCAACGATTTTCTATTAAAAACGTGAAAGGGGATCAAAACTGTTAGAATTTAAAATAAGGGGACCAAAAGTGTTTGAATTTGAAATAGGGGGACTAATTTCGTGAATTAGGCAAAATTGGGGGACCAAAATTATAATTAAAATATCAAATTTTTGAAGATTTCTCAATCCACCCCATGAATCTCTCAGACACACCGTGCGAAATTTCAAAAATGCTCTCAATTTCCGTAAATGCATTTCCAAAAGCACATTTTTTTAAAAATATTTGGTTATTTTCGTAGATGCATTTACGAAAGCGTAATAATTAGGAAAATCAGAATGTTCTCTTCTAATAATTTTTGCCAATTCAGTGGTGCGTAAGATACAGTATTCTCTTCTAATAATTTTTATATTTATTTTTTTAATTATTATTATTATTATCAATTTATTCAAAATTTCATTTTGAAAATAAAAAATACTTTTAAATTATATTAGTTGACAATTAAGCAAATTATAATGTTAGGAGAATGTAGTGTGGGAAATTCCTTCACAATCATTATTCAAATTGTGCTTTTAGTTAAAGGGCTTAAACACAACCTATTTAGCGTTAGCCAATTATGCGGCAAAGGATACATTATAGTTTTTGATACTCTTAGGCTATGTTTGGGAGTTTGGAGGGAAAGGGAGGGGAGGGTTTTGAAAAATTGGAAGAATTGGGTGAAAAGGATAAAAATATTTTGGGTAGGAGGGTTTTGGAGGGTTTGAGTTTATTCATAACACCAAAAACCCCATAAAATGGGGGAACTCAAAAATTGTATTGAAGGAGGGTTTTAGAGGGTTTTGAAGGACTTACATAAATTTTCTAAATATCTTTTAGGTTGTTATAATATTTTGAAAATTAAAAATTTAGTAATGATAATGACTCTTTTATCATTCTAAACAAAACCATTTTTTCAAAAAATGTCAAATATTTTCCTACATTTTTTTAAAATTTTGTTTTTGGAAGCCTTCCCCTCTCCTCCCCTCCCCTCCAAACTCCCAAACATAGCCTTAGTTGTTTAAATGAGCATAAGTCAAGTAAGGAATTTGTGTTTAAGGGTTCTAGGATTGATAACATCTATATGCTTGATCTAGATGACGTGTCAATGCATGGAACTAAGTGTTTAGTCGCCAAGGGTGAAGATTCTTGGTTATGACATGGACGTTCCAGTCAAGTGCATTTTGACTTGTTGAATAAAGCATCATCCAAAAATTTAGTAATTTGTTTTCCTAAAATGAAATTTTTAAAAGACAAACTATGTGATGCTTGCCAAATAGGAAAGCAAAAGTTGTACTTCTCACCCTCCTTAAACTTGATTTTTGCAAGCAAAAGTTAAAAATGAGTTTGCAGCAAATCTACCTTTATCCTATTTGATTTCCAAGCCATTGCAATTTCAACACAAAAAAAACCTCACCTCAGAACCTACCAAGCTATCAAATCCTAGATTATTGAAGGTCTTATATAGCTTAATAGGATCCATTCTTGTTTCCATTAGCACAAAAATATCAGGATTAACTTCTTTCAAATATTGCTTATACACTCTTTATAAGGCCTTACTCGTTGCTCCTCGGAAATTCTATAACATTACTTTATTATTAATCGAGCTAACCATAAAAAAAACTTTATTGTTGTTGTCCAAGTCTTTGCTCTCAACTAGGGGTTTCTTCAACCACATCTATGTTTGAATCAACTTCCACCACTCTAGCATAGTCCACGTTGTCCTCACCAAACTCCTTTTCTTCAACTTGTTCTCCATTCTTAGAACTTTGATTGAGGGTGTATTTGTTTGTCTCAAACATTTCGTCATTCTGCCTTTCATTAAGAGATCCATGTGTCTTAAATTACTTTAGGCCCAATTTATTGATCAAATGAACTGAGCCCTTGTCTGGCCCAATAGATTTGGGTTGAAGTGACCTCAAACTCGGATTTCTTTATTATAATCTCAAACCAACCACCACCTCATTCGGCCCTTCTTGTCCAATCATCCGATCATAAATTTCTTTTTTTCCCAAATGGACCCGCCTTTTTTCTCCTTGATAATTCTATGTGTTGTTACTTTCACAGTCTTTTTGGTTAAATTTTTATTTTTCCTTTGATTTTCCCCAAATAATTCTTCCACGTGTTGCTCATCAATTGGTTCCTTTGAATTTTGCGCCTTGTCCTCCAATTTACCATTTTTAGAAGCTATAACTTCCTCATTAATTTCCTTGATTATTAGTGTTTGGACTTCCAGATTTGTAGCCTCCTTATCAAGAATAATAAATTTAGAATCATTTGTTGTCCCTTTGTTTTTTCTTGCATTCAATGTTGTCGGAGCTCCGCCTCGAGCTGCCACTTTTGATTTCGCCATATCCTTGACCTCCGCTTCTTTTCCTTTTTTATGTCGCCGAAGTTTCTAGACCACCACCCAAGGACCATCCCCCATGGTAACATTGTCCCTCACAATTTCTCCATTGGTGTTGTTTCTAATATCTGCAGCTTCTTTTCCAGGCTCCTTTATTCCTCCAATCTCCCCGCACATTTCTTTATAATGGCCGAAACGACCACAATTCAAGCAAAGCAAGTGGAAACCTTTGTATTCTATTTTGTAGTGTCTCCCTTTAATAGCAAACATAGCCAACAAAGGGTTTGTTGGGTCTATGTGAACGCAAAGCCTAGCGTATTTCCCTTTTTCTCTGCTTAGGGTATTTCTATCAACTTTGACAGTTGATCCTATTCTATTGTCAATGAAAAGACAAGACTCTAGCATCATAATACTCTTCAAGTAACCCAGAGATTCGAACTCTAAAAACAATTTTTACAATGGCATCACTTCCAGGGCAGAAATTTGGACTCCGTTCCTTAATTGACAAGTAGTGGTCGTAGATTAACTATGGTTCGTCCATCAGCGCCACATACTGATCCCCATCACTAGTAAACGAGACAATATAATATTCTTGCCCCAAATCAACAATGCTTAAAACTCCATTCCTCTCCCTCATCTGGTTTAATCAGTTCTTTAGTGCTTTCAATGTGTTTCCCTAACATTTTCACGATGACATCTTTCTTCGAAAGAGCAGCAATGTGTTCTTCTTCTTTGTCGGAACTCAGGGCATTCATACTCACCAATTTTGTGTTCCTCGATGTTCATATCTCCAAACACATTTGTGATCATATCTCCTTCTTCAATTGTGGTTACATTTCTACCCATCTCCTCCTCAGAAATTCTTCTTGTAACAATTGCTTTGTAAGAGATACTCGCCATGTCCATGTTTTCCTCTTCTTGAGTTCCTATCTTATTTTTCACCTTCCCTTGCAGGTCATTCTCCTTTCTTTATACATTTTATTCTTCAATTCTTTTGGCCTTCTTTGTCTGTTAAAGTCACCTGGCTGTCGTCACTTTTTTCCCTAGCAGAGCCATTCTAACATAATGTGTATTCTTGTTTGTTAGTTTAATTAGATTTTTAAGCCAACTATAAACAATTAGTTTTAGTTTATCTAAAAATGTCTTCTAAACTTTGATTTCTTAATTTTTTTGATCAATTTTAGTATCTATTTTGGGGAAAATTCTTAGGTAGACACAAACATAACCGTAATCTTACACACAACCAATTATAATTTTTTATTAGTTAAAAAATAAAAATAAAATTGTCTCTCCCTTCCATTATCACAACCACCCCCAATGATTCCAATTAAAAATTAAATTAAATTTTAAATAAATTTAAATTTTCTCTCTCCTTATTAGTTGTTCCTAAAAATATGGATTTATGTTCGTTTCCATGCAAGTATCTCTCCTATTTTTGTTACAAATATTCACATTTTATATTTTTAAATAACTTCTTTATGACATGTCATTTATAATATTTGTAAAGCCTTATGGAGCGAGAATTTTGCGAGGAAAATATGAGAATAGAAGGCAGAAATGGCATAGAATTATGAATTTATGTTCGTTTCCATGCAAGTATCTCTCTTATTTTTGTTACAAATATTCACATTTTATATTTTTAAATAACTTTTTTATGACATGTCATTTATAATATTTGTAAAACCTTATGGTGCGAGGTTTTGCGAGGCAAATATGAAAATAGAAGGCAAAAATGACATAAAATTATGTCTAAACCGGCTGATTAGAACCTTTGGAAGCAACTTGCAGGTATGTGGTAGCTGCTGGAAGAAAATTCGCGTTGGTAGGTAGGAGATGGGCAAAACATTAGAGTTATGCATGACTGCCGGTTAGGTCCTCACATCAAGCTCTCAAACCAGCAATCTACTGTGTCAGTTGCAGACCAGTACTTATTGGTTGGTGCGTGTATCAATGGTGATGGGAATTGGAACTAGCCACTGCTTAAAATAATGTTAAGCACCCTTAATTTAAAAAAGACTCCTTGCTATTCCTCCTCTAAATGAAAGGTTTGGCAAGGATGTGTGCACTTGGAGTTGCACTTCTAATGGTATGTTCACCATAGCTAGTGCTAATGAGTGTCTGAATCAATGGGCTAAGAAAGACAAACTTAAAGTGTGGAGTATCATTTGGAAGCTCAATCTACTGGAGAGAATACGATCTTTCATCTGGAAGCTGAAACACGGCGGACTAAAGACTAACATTTTTCTTCATATGAGAGGCATGGGAGACCCATACTGCACTCATTACCCTACTACTGAGGGGAATATGCTCCATGTTCTCAGGGATTATATCATAGCTAGGTCAATGTGGCTTTCTTTGGTCGAAGATAATCATGTTGCTGATTTTTTCTCTGCTAATAGGGATGCTTGGATTGATTCAATTTTGATGGGTTGGAATCATTCGAAAGGATACAATAATAATTGGCGAGATATTTGGGCTCAAGTTTGCTACACATTATGGTACTGGCATAAACAAAGAGTCCACAATGATCAATATGTTATGCCTACTGATTTGGTTAAACACATCTTGGCTAGCGTTCAGTAGTACAAGAGTAGTAGGAAGCTGCACATGATCAGGAGTTCTATAAGAACAACAAGAATGGAGCTTATTAAGTGACATCCCCCTGAAGTGAATTGGGTGGCTCTGAATGTTGATGAAGCGGAGGCAGTCAATGGCAATGCTGGATGCAGTGGAGTGTTTCGCAACGCTGAGGGAAATTGGATAGCAGGATTATCGAAGGCTTTCGGTATATGCCAGAGTCTTCATGCGGAATTATGGGGTGTGTGGTAAGAAGTTCATATGGCCCTTGAGCAAGAGGTGCATTGGCTTGAAATTGAAACAAATAGTAGTGATATCTTTAAGCTGATGACGAATCCGAGGAAGCTTTCGTGTCAGGTGACAAACTTGGTGATACAGACTAAACAAGCGATGGTTCACTTGAATGTTGTTTGCTGGAAAAAGATATATCGGGAGGCGAATACATACGTAGATAGGCTTGCCAAAATTGATCTTGAAAATTATAAAATTAAGGGGACAACTTCTCTACCCACCTCAAAAAGTTGGGTAGTGTACCTTCCATCAATCACATTGCATCATTTAATTTTATCTTATTTAATTAATTATTAAATAATATTTTTTTTGGTTTCCAAGACATTTTATATTGAAGGTAACTTTACCCAACTTTTTGAGTTGGGTAGATAAGAATTCACCTAAAATTAATTTGAGTTATATTGATCCTATCAAACCGAAATTAATTACACTAATTATCCTATTAGTCTCGTTGGGTAGTATAAAGGAAACTTGATTGAAAAGACTTATAAAAAAATTGTCAATATGTAATTTCTCTTTGGGCTTTTAAGCCAACCTTTGACCAAAAAAAGGAAAAAAAAATTATATTAATAATTAATTATTTAAACTTTTGAGGACCAACCTTTTAATTTTTTAGGGACTAAAAATAGATTTTGATATATATATATATATATATATATATATATATATATATATATATATATATATATGATAAAAATATTAAAAATAAATAATATAAATTATTTTACTAAATATTCAATTAACATTAATGATCAAAACTCATGAAAAAATAAATTTTAAAGATTAAAATTTAATGAAAACATTTTGTAGGATTAAAATTAAAATTTGAGATAATTATATAAAAAAACTTATTTAACTTATTCTAACTATAATTAAATTTTATAGAAAAATGTTTATATAAGGAAAATATATCTCACAACATTCACATTTATTAAAAATAATAATTAAATATTTTTAATATTTTTAATTTATTTAAAAATAACACAATTATAATATATTCTTAATAAATTGTCACTCACTGATAATATTAATTAATTAATACATCAATAATTTTAAAGTAAAAATATTAAATGTGCCATTTAAAAGATTTTTGAGCGGTGGGAATAAAGTATAATAAGATAATATAAGGCCTAAAATGAAATAAATTATAAAAAAGAAAAACGAAGATAAGGTAACCACTTTCATTTACATCCACAAAAATTGAATACTTAAAAGATTAGCAGTATATGTGAGTGATAGCTAGAAAAATCTAAGGAGGAAAAAAAATGGAAAATCTAAGCCTGAAACTAAGGCTTCAGCTTCCAAATTCATCCAACCCTTCCTGTTCTCTTTTCACTCCAAAAAACCATCAATTATTCCTCAAACCAAACAAAGCATTACACATCAAAAACATGAAACACACACCTTCAAAATCTGCTGCATCAAAACTCACAAAACAAACTCCAATTGTAGAAGATGCACCAATGAAACTTGAAGTTCTTGAAAATCTTGAAAATGGAAACTCTAGGGCTATGATAATAGGAGCTGTTTCTGTTGGAGTTTTGTTGCTTCTGAGTGGAATGGATGAACATAAGGCATTGGCTTTGGGACCTGAAGGGCCACTTGTGGAAGAGTTTTGGGATAATGTTAGAAGGTATGGATTGTATGCACTAACTGTTAGTACAGGTGCTATTTATACAATCATGGTGCCTATCTTTGAGCTTCTGAAGAATCCTATAACTGCGATTTTGATTGTGGCTATTTTTGGAGGTGGGTTTTATATTGTTTCTCAAGTTCTTTCTGCTATGGTTGGTATTTCTGATTTTAGTTATGATTATGGAAACTAGATACATAGATTCATATGTAGATAGCTGAAAATCAATTATTGGTATGTATGAAGTACAATTTTGCATGCTGCATGTTGATTTTGATTATATGCTTTCTGCAATTCCACATGGTTTATCAATTTATTGTTGGTAGATTTTCTACTAGAAATCATTTTTATATTCAATAATGTTATGTGGTATGATTGCATTGGTTTTAAACTTATAAGATAAATACAAAACTGAACTGAATCGAATCATTATAAAAGTTCATCTCAATCGAACCAAATCATTTCGATTTATTTCGAACTAAACTGAACTAAATTATTGGTTCGGTATAACGGTTCTAATCTCCGGACCATACAGAACCGTTAGTAAACAGTTTTACCAAGCTCACAAATAGAACAATTGTGATCAGACTCAGTAATCTTCACCAAACTTCACCTCTTTCTGATTTGGATTTGCAACCATGAAAAATCCTGATTCCAAGAGCAACACGTACTAAACCCAATCAGTAATTTGCGACAAAAGGTTAATTACTGAGTTTCGGTTTTTCATTGTTCAAATACGCAGTTGCAATAAATTCTAAAAAAAAAATACTGAGTTTGAGTGCCAATACCTACCATACCATGATGTAAAATAAGCATGAACATAACTAGTAGTTTCTTGTTCACCGATCTTTCCAATATGGGAGGTCTCAAAAATTACTTTTTTTTGTCCAATTTTATTTCTCCTAATATCCTTGAACTGTGCATGCTTTTTCATAATCTGTGAATTTTTGTAGTTGACAAACTCTTTTCCATTTTTCATGCGGTGACAATAGAGGGGAGACATATCTGTCACTTGTTCGCTTTTTTTAAAGCATTTTTGTTTGTTTTCTGGTAGTAACCAACAGTGACAATCAAATCACAAACTTTTCTCTCCTTTTTCAAAGTAAATGCCTTTGTGTAAACTATGAAATTCCGACATTCCATTTTAGCATGCGTACCCCAACCAGATAACATGTCATATGCAGAAAATTCGTTAATAGTCCACATCAAAGAAGCTCGCATCGTAAAGTTTTATTTACGAGATATGTCATATGTCCATTCTCCAATCCATAACATCTTCAAATAATCAATTAAAGATTGTAAATACACATCAATTCCTTCTCATGGACTTGGCGGTCTTGGAATGAGGCAAGTAAAAAACATGTAAGGTTTTGTCATGCACGTCTGAAGAGAGAGGTTGTAAGGACTAAGGAGTAACAATAACTGACCAACAAGAATATAAAATTGTTGACACTTCGACACATGGAGTAAAACTATCAGAGCATAATATAATTCTAACATTTTTGGGTTCTTCTAGAAATTCAAGATGTATCTAATTAATGGCTTTACTGCGAACTAGATACCTTGGACTGTTACAAAACTCACATTCCTCAAACACTCAATCTTTTGTACCAAACTCATTGTTATAAAATAACATGCAACCTCTAATGCAATAATCAATCTTTTTTACTTCTAAACCCAACTTCAACACCAAGCTCTTTGCATCATAAAAACTTGTAGGCAAGTTGTCTTTCGTAGGAGTCGCGTCCTACATTATTTTAACAAATAATTTCAATCACTCACCTGGAACATTCCAATTTGACTTGGAGGCTAATAATCTCACCCATATTCATAATTTAGATTCCGACAACCCCTTAAACAACGGCGCATTAATTTATTTCAACAATTGATAAAATTTCCACACTTTCTCATTCGACAACTCTTTTCAATCAAAATCTTGAAGTTCATCATTCAACCCAAAAGCATCACCAACCATGTCATCAATTAGATTAAATTTTTCTTTAAATTCCATATGTAGTCGACTGCTTGAAACTCGCACATTAGTAGTCTCCGGTACATTATTTGTCAATTCTTCTCCTTTAGATGTCCAAACCCAATAATATTTCTTAAAACCAACTCTCTTCAAATGACGTTCTAGTTTAGGTAGGTCACTAATTCTATGTCTACATCCACAATTATTCCACATACATTATATTACTTATTCATTTCGACAACATCCTTGAACAAATGCAAATGTGATAAATCCTTTAACTCCTTTTTTAAAATATGGTTTAAGTCCACATTTTCATGAATACGTTATATCGTACATCTTACTACGATAATATTGATATTATTTTATACTGCACATTTATAACATTGTTACCATTTTAATTACTAAAGAGATTTTAATTTATTGACTAATTCATAATTTTCGGTCAATTATATTAAATAATTAGCTTTTGCACACACGTACGCACGAGCGCACATTTATTTTTTATTAGACTAATATTGATGAAGGAAAGTTTGAGATTGATAGATGAATGAATTTAGATAGATGAAATGGGAGAATATAGATGAATTGGTTCAAAATAGAGAAAAGAAGAAAGAAAGAGAATGTTAGAATTAATAAAAAGGGAGGAGTGGAGAGACGTTGTGAATAATTAATATGTTGGCATCTGCAAGGTGTTTTTTCCTTCGCTACACATATGATGTTGGCATCTACGAGGTGTTTAACACTTGCAAGATAACAAAAAGACAATTTCGTGCATGTTAGCCTACATGCTTAGACTGCGTAATAGGCGTGTTAGAAATAATCACTTTTTGTGAGGTGTATCCTCTTGTAAAGTTCAAAAATTGAATTTCCCCCAATAATTATCCGTCTTATATGTTCCATCCGTCCATTTTAAAATTATAAAAAGAGTATTAAAAGTTTCAATTTTTTTAAATAAACATTGCGAGTTAAACCCCTAGCAAACTCAATTTTTTGCGAGGGGTTTTAACTCTGGCTAGCATGCGTTTTTCTTATAGTGAAAGAAGAAGAAACTATTTCTCCTAAGTCAAGCAATTACACTTGCTAAATTAAATTGGATTGAATTATGAGAGAAATACGCTGATAAAGTGTAATCTTTTTCATTGAATTAATAATACATACATACTTACTTGTTAGGCAAGTTATCTCACAACCTAACCACCTCTTAATTAAACAAACAAACTACTAACTAGTTTTTAACAAAAAGTAAGTTAGAAACTTTTAGAACAATGATACAACTCAACACAAATTTAGTTATCTACTTTTAAGTTACAACTCAAAACATAGTTAAGTACAAATTTTCAACACAAAACTACAATGCAACACGGCGAAAGCTTGGAAAATTCTTTGGCCACCTCCCAACCTTCTAAGTCACCTCTGGTAAAAAACCCAAACTACCCCTGACTTCGGAAATGCATTTCCGAAATGCAAGAAAAAGGTGTTTTCGGAGATGCATCTCCGAAAGTGCCTTTTTTTTTTTTGAAAAAATTGTCTTATTTCGGAAGTTCATTTTCTAAAACAGCATTTCGGAAGTTCATTTCCGAAATACTGCGCGTTTTGCAGATTAAGCAAAACAGCCCCCCTCCCCCATTCATTTACCCTAATCTTCTTCCAAACTCATCATCTTTCAAAATTTCTGCAACAAGCAAGTGTGAAGTCAAAGAGATTGCCAAAGTCTTCTTCCAATCTCAACCTAAATAATCTCAAACACTAATTGGTAAGTTTATCATTTTTTTTTCAATTTTTAGGTCCATTATTCATTACTCTATTAGGGTGTTTAGAAATTGAAAAAATCACATTAAGATAGGTTGGTACTGATATTAGGTTGTTTAGTAGGCATAAAAGTAGTTTTGATTTAGGATTTTGGGCTATGCCATGGAAGTTGCAGAAAACTTCTGCGCATGGGTGTTTCAGAAGTTCATTTCCGAAAACACCTCCATTCCCAGTTTCGGAAATGAACTTCCGAATTGTATCAGAAGTGCAATTTTTTTTAGTTCTTTATGTTGTCTCGCATATTAATCGATTTCAATTGTTTTCAGGAACATGTCAGACAACCTAGCACGCATCAGACAGGGTAGAAAGACCCAGACTGCGCCGGCTAGACGCGAGCGGGCGGCGGCGCAGCTGGCGTCGACACAGGGACGGGGGCAGGGCCAGGGACGACGTGTGCGAGTTCCCGTGGAGATGGACGAGGGTACCTCTACATCTGGATCGAGGAGTCGTCTGACTCAGGTATCTTCTTCCCGCCAGCGAGAGGAGGAGGAGGAGGTTGCAGTGCCATACCACGAGGCGGAGGAGGTACCGGATGTTGACCCTCCACTCGGGGAGGAGGATGAGCAAGAGGAAGGCTTCCCGGGAGAGCCCAATGACACTTCAGTGCTGCTTACCTACCGCGATCACGTCGCTCGGCGTATTTGGGAGGGAGAGGTATTTTTTATAATTTGCCCGACTACATTATTTAACCATTTATAATTTAGACGTTTATTCAATATTTTCTTAACCGGTCTATTTAACCGGTCTATTTAACCGGTCTATTTAACATACTTTTTTATTTGTTTTTTTTGTAACAGGAGAAAGACCGTTAAAAATGGTGAACCATGCCCGGAAGATTTTCAGTCTGTTTAAACCGACTGCCGAGTGGTTTAACGACGCGGTGAGAGCTTCAGGGCTTAGTGGGCTCTGCATGACGGGGTATTCCACCATCAGCCACGGCATACAGGGGGCCTTTGTGGAGCGGTGGCACAAGGAGACGTCTTCTTTCCACTTACTGGTTGGGGAGATGACAATCACCTTGCATGATGTGCAGTGTCTTCTCCACCTGCCGATCAGGGGGGCGTTGTTGACCCACTCCCGGATCCAGAGGATCGAAGCCACAGAGTGGATGGCGCTATATTTGGGTATGGAGCCCGAAGTTGCTGACTATGAGTGCATCACGACATCTGGGCCTCATATCCGGTTCACCATACTGAGCCGCTATTTCGAGCACCACCTGGTGGTGGCGGCCGAAGCCGAGGATGCGGGTGACGACCTATTTACACATTATCACCGTGGCTGCGCTCTCCGGTGCTGGTACATGCATGTGGTAGGCGCTGTGATCTTTGTGGACAAGAGTGCGAGGTACGTCGACGTGACCTACCTCTGCTACTTCATGGACTTGACCACCGTTCACCAGTGGAACTGGGGGGGCAGCTACTCTGGCATACCTATACCAGAAGCTGAATGAGGCCTCCAACTGGAGGACGAGGCAGTTGACCGGATCCTGCACACTACTCATGGTGTTTCATTTTAATTGTTCCGTATTTATTTATGTTTCGTATTTGTGTTTCGTATTTACTTATGTTTCGTATTTATTTATGTTTCGTATTTACTTACGGTACGTTACATTATCGTTTTTGTGTTTCAGAGCTGGATCATCTCTTACTTCTCCCGGATCCACGGCTTTCACATTGATCCTCAGTACGTTGACGCCATGCCCAGGGCAGCCAGATACGTTCTCTAGAGGGGGAACAATGCGGTGGGACCATACTGTGGGTACCTGGACCGCACGATGCACAATGACGTCACCTAGAGGCCATTCAACGACTACACTCAGGTTGTCCCCTTTGACGGCATATCTTTATATTCTGGCTGGTTGGCATGCGGGACCAGCATCATGGTCCGGTATCTCCCTGAGCGGTGCATGCGGCAGTTCCGATTTGTGCAGATGATACCCAGGTCACCTTTTGAGGCTGCTCCCGACACAGTGACCAGAGTGCAGCTCACTGCCATATTTGAGGATTGGGAGCATCATGTGGTACCGAAGGAGTATCGTCGCATTCAGGTCACCCAGGACTGGCACAGTGTGGAGGGCTACGTCACATGGTTCTACCGGGTGTCACATCCTCTGCTGACACCCGACGCTCCCAGCGCTCCTAGGCCAGCACACGAGGAGATCCTGGAGAACCAGCAGGCCGATGATGACCACGCCATTGATCTCCTGCCGATCTGCCAGCGGATAGAGATGCTTGGGCGGGACGCGTTGGATCAAGGTGTCGTTCATCAGGGCGGTCTAGAGGCAGTCGCCGTGATGGAGATGATCGTCATTGATACGGGCCGTGCGGCGGCATACAGGCGGCAGAGGAGGTCCCAGGGAGAGAGGATTAGGCATACCCAGTAGTGGTCGGGTTTATTTTTTTTGTTTTCGGATTGTATCTTTCGTACACTATTATTATTTGGATTTGGATCGGATCGGTTTGTATATATTACTATTTTTATCATATTAGTATATTAGTATTTTCTGTTTATATATCGCTTATTTTATTTGCCGTCTTCCTTTAATTAAAAATACGAGGCTGTTTCCAAAAACATAAAAAAAAACACAGTTTCTGCATAATTCGGAAGTTCATTTCCGAAACTCCCCAAAATCTGAAAAAAGGTTTTTCGGAGATGCACTTCCGAAGTCTAAGAAAATTTTAAAAAAAAAATACTTCGGAAGTTCATTTCCGAAGCAGGAATAAACTGGGGTTTTCGTTGGGGGTGACCCCATAGGGAGGTGGGTAAAGAAATTTTCCGAAGGCTTTGGCAAGTGCAAATTGAACAAGGAATCTCTAACGTCTAAGAAAGAAAATGAGAATAATTTTGGATAAACTTTGAATATCATTAGAGAGATGATGCTAATAGTGTATGATATATGTGGCCGGGGCCGGAGGAGGCTTGTTACGAAAGATGCATTTTGCTAATATGATCCTTTTCTACCATTTGGAATTTTCCATAGACAATGAAATGCATGCATGATTCAAGGATGAACCTTACCTCATGTATTTTTCATTTCAGGGTTAGGTTTGCTACTAGCTTTCATTGAGAGGCAGCACATGCATGACCATAATCGTAAAAGATGGAGGACTATAACACGTATAGAAGAAAAGTTTGAGGGAATTTCATTCACCCTCAATTAATTTATGTACTGTCCACATCTACAAACTATAATTTCTTTTGATAAATCAAGAATTGCCAAAATAAATATTAATGGTCAAATATTTTCCAATAAATTCGGTATTTTAATAATTTTAGAAAATTTCTTTACCCACCTCCCTATGGGGGGTCACCCCCAGCGAAATTCCCAAACTACCCCTGCTTCGGAAATGAACTTCCGAAGCGCTTTTTTTTTAAAAAAATTTCCTTGATTCGGAAGTTCATCTCCGAAAACACCTCATGAGGGGTGCGTTCGAAGATGAACATCCGAAAACACCTCATGGGGGGTGAATTCGGAAGTTCATTTCCGAATTATGCAGAAACTGTGTTTTTTTTTATGTTTTTTCTTAAACGCAACCGCATTTTAATTAAACGTTACCGGCAAATAAAATAAACAATAGATAGACTGAAAACACTAATATGATAAATAAACAAAAAAAAATACTAATATGAAAATATTATATACAAACCGAAATAAATAAAAATAGTGTGCTAAATATACAATCCAAAATCAAAAAATGAATAAACCCCACCATTACTGGGTGTGCCTAACCCGCTCACCCTGGGCCCTCCTCTGCCGCCTGTACCCCGCCGCACGGCCCGCATCAGTGACGATGATCTCCATCACGGCGACTGCCTCTGGTCCGCCCTGATGAATGACACCTCGATCCAACGCGTCCCGCCCAAGCATCTCTATCCGCTGGCAGATCGGAAGGAGATCAATGGCGTGGTCATCCTCCGCCTGCCGGTTCTCCAGGATCTCCTCGTGTGCTGGCCTAGGAGCGCCGGGAACGTCGGGTCTCAAGAGAGGATGAGACACCCGGTAGAACCATGTGACGTACCCCTCCACACTGTGCCAGTCCTGGGTGACCCGCATGCGACGGTACTCCTCCGGTACCACATGATGCTGCCACTCCTCCCATATGGCAGTGAGCTGCACTCTGGTCACTATGTCAGGAGCAGCCTCGAAGGGTGACCTGGGTATGATCTGCACGAACCCAAACTGCCGCATGCACCGCTCCGGGAGATACCGGACCATGATGCCGGTCCCGCATGCCAACCAGCCTGAATATAGAGCAACCCCGTCGAAGGGGACAACCTGAGCATAGTCGGCGAACGGCCTCCAGGTGACGTCGTCGTGCATCGTGCGGTCCAGGTACAGGCGGTATGGTCCCACCGCATCGTTCCCCCTCTGGAGGGCGTATCTGGCGGCCCTGGGCATGGCGTCAACGTACGCAGGATCGATGTGGAATCCGTGGATGCGGGAGAAGTAGGAGATGATCCAGCTCTGAAACACAAATACGATAATGTATTAAAAATAAATACGAAACATAAATAAATAAATAAATACGAGAATGTGTTAAAATCAAATGTACCGTAAGCAGAGTGCAGGATCCGACCAGCTGCCTCGTCCTCCAGTTGGAGGCCTCATTCAGCTTCTGGTAGAGATATGCCAGAGTAGCTGCCCCCCAGTTCCACTGGTGAACGGTATCCAGGTCCATGAAATAGCGGAGGTAGGTCACGTCGACGTACCTGGCGCTCTTGTCCACAAAGCATGCAGCGCCTACCACATGCATGTACCAGCACCGAAGAGCGCAGCTGCGGTGATACTGTGTGAACAGCTCGTCACCCGCAGCCTCGGCCTCGGCAGCCGCGTCCAGATGGTGCTCAAAATAAGTCTTCAGTGTGGTGAACCGGATATGAGGCCCAGATGTCGTGGCGCACTCAAAGTGAGCAACCTCCTCCTCCATGCCCAGATAGAGCGTCATCCACTCGATGGCCTCGACCCTCTGGATCCGGGAGTGGTCCAACAGCGGCCCCCTAATCGGCAGGTGGAGAAGACACTGCACGTCGTGCAAGGTGATCGTCATCTCCCCAACCGGCAGGTGGAAAGATGACGTCTCCTTGTGCCAGCGCTCCACAAATGCCCCCTGCATGCCGGTGCTGATGGTGGTGTACCCGGTCATGCAGAGCCCGCTAAGCCCTGAACCTCGCACGTGGTCGTTAAACCACTGAGCTGCTGGTTTAAACAGACCAAAAATCTTCCTGGAGTGGTTCACCATTTTCAATGGCTCTCTCTCCTGTTAAAAAAAAAACAAATAAGCGAGAAATAAACGGTAAAATTATAAAAAATGGTGACAAATAAACGGCTAAGTTAAAAAAAATACCTCTCCCTCCCAGATCCGCCGAGCGACGTGATCCTGGTACTGAATCAGCAGGGAAGTGTCAAAAGGCCCTCCCGGAAAGCTATCCACCTTCTGCTCCTCCTCCTCCCCGACTGGAGGGTCAACATCCGGTATGACCTCCTCCTCCTCCTCATCCTCATCCTCCTCCTCTCGCTGGCGGAAAGAAGATACCCGAGCCAGCCTACTCCTAGAGCCTGAAGCAGATGAACTCTCCACCAAGTCCTGTGGAACGCGGACACGGCGTCCCCGTCCCTGCCCCCGTCCCTGGGTCGACGCCAGATGCTCCGCCGCCCGCTCGCGTCTAGCCAACGCAGTCTGGGACTCTCTCCCCTGTCTGATGCGTGCTGGCTGGTCTGACATGATCCTGTAAACAATCGAAATCGATTAATATGCGAGACAAATGAAAAAACAAAAAAAAAATGAACTTCTGGTACAGTCCGGAAGTTCATTTCCGAAAACTGGGATGGAGGTGTTTTCGGAAATGAACTTCCGAAACACCCCCACGCAGAGCTTCTCTGCAACCTCCAATGGCAGACCCAAAAACCTAAACCAAATCCATTTTTTTGCCTACTAAACATCCTAATATCAGTACTAAGCTATCTTAATGTCATTTTTTCAGATTCTAAACACCCTAATATAGTTTAATCAAATAGATCTAAAACTTGAAAAAACAATGATAAACTTACCAATTAGTGTTTAATGATGAGTTTGGTTGAGTTTGGAAGAAGAGTTTGGCTACTTCACACTTGCTTCTGCAGAAATTTCGCCTATGGAAGTGTTTGATGATGATTAGGGTAAATGATTTGGGGGAGGGGGAGAGTTCTGCTTAATCTGCAGAACGCGTTTTATTTCGGAAGTTCATTTCCGAAATTGTAGTTTCGGAAATGAACTTCCGAAATAAGATATTTTTTTCAAAAAAAAAGGCGCTTTCGGAGATGAACTTCCGAAAACACCTTTTTCATGCATTTCGGAAATCAACTTCCGAAATCAGGGGTAGTTTGGGTTTTTCACCAGGGGTGGACTAGAAGATAGGGAGGTGACCAAAGAATTTCTCTAATTTTATATGTGACATTTACGTAAGCTTCCTTTCTATTTAATTTTAATAACCAAATGTAAGATTTTGAAGTTTTTGGTTTGAAGATAATTTTGAAGCTTGTCGTTTAGGCAATGACTTTCTCACTTCCTTCGGCGGTAATCTTAAGGTTGATAGTACCCCCTCTCCCTTCATGTTAGATTCCGTAAGTTGTTAGATATTTCTAGTCAAGTGTGAAGGTGAAAAAACACCAAAAGGGGAGTTTGAATTGTGTTTATTTTTTTTTCTTTTACTTTTTAAAATCTCTTACCAGATTCTGAACATAAAGTTAGAATCTGATTCAGAGTTTGATAATAGCAGTGGAATAGAGGTTTAAAGGTAATTAAGCGAAAGAACACAAGCAATATACCTTGGCTCCTCCTGTTCTGTTGCACTTCCAATAGATTTTTATTATAACCAAATCTAATTACAAATACTTAAACACACAAGCAAGAGATTTTTAAATGCTTTAATACAAATATTAGAGACTTGAATGTTCAATGCAGGAAGACACCATGTTTAATGAAAGAGAATTTCTTTACACACCTCCTAATCTTCTTAATCACCTCTGGCGAATTTATCAAAATACCTCTGGTTTCGGAAATACATTTCTGAAAATGTACTTTTATTGAAAAAAAGGGTGTTTTCGGAAATGCACTTCCGAAAACACGAAAAAAAGGTGTTTTCGGAGATGCATTTCCGAAAACACCCCCCTTTTGAGTTTTCGGAGATGCATTTCCGAAAACACCCTTTGGGAGAGGGGGTGTTTTCGGAGATGCATATCCGAAATATTCCAAGACCAAATTGGTCTTGGAATGTTTCGGATATACACTTCCGAAAGAATTCAATAATTATTAAAAAATTAAAATCAAGGTGATTCAATACAATTAATAGGTATAAAATGAAAGTGAATCAATAAAATGAAGGTGAATCAATAAAATCAAGGTGAATTAAAATTTCCTAAACAAAAACATCTTAATTTCATAAAATCTTTTTTTAATTTTTTTAAACTAAATAAAAAATTATAACTCATTTTTAATTTTTAATTATGAATCAGAATAGAAATATATAAATATATAATCATAATTATTAATTTTGTAAGTGAAATATATAAATATATAATAATTATTATAAATTAAAACACTCATTTTTTTAATTTTTATAATTATATAATAATAATTATAATTATTATATAAATATATAAATTAAAACACTTATTTTTTAATTTTTTTTATAAATATATAACAATTATTATAAAGGATTAATAGACATTTCCCCCCTGCCATATAGGCGAGATTCGGTTTATCCCCCTATTATTTATTTTTTTTTGGATTATCCCCCTGTATTTTTAGGGTACCCCTAAGCGTGTAAAAAACAGTGAAAAACGAGGGGGGTAAATCAAAAAAACAAGTTTACAGGGGGTCATAGGGGGATAAATCATAGAGCTTTTCATATTTCAAGGGGGCAATCCAAAAAAAAAAAATTAATAGGGGGGTAAACCGAACCTCGCCTATATGGCAGGGGGCAAATATCTATTAACCCTATTATAAATATATAAATAAAAAATTATAACTTATTTTGTAAGTGGAATTATTTTAATTTTTTAATTAAAATTATTTTAAATTTTAAAATATGAATCAGGATAGAAATATATAATAACTATTATTCATAACTCATAAATTATATCAAAATATATAATTATTATTATTTATTACTCATAAATTATATCAAATTTATGATATGTGAATTAATTAATATCCTAAAATTAACAGTTGGGATTTTTTTAGATTTTTTTTGTTGTTTCGGAGATGCATCTCCGAATTAGTCAAAATCCCAATTTTTGGGATTTTTTCGAAAATACACTTCTGAAGTCTGGAAAAATTTATAAAAAAAAATATTTCGGAAATGCATTTCCGAAGCGGGGTAAAATGGAGTTTTTCGCTGGGGATGACCCCATAGGGAGGTGGGTAAAGAAAAAATCAAATTAAAAAGTATCCATATGAATTCTTGTTAAGATAACACATTTTTTTTTGTTGAAACTCTTATTTGATAATAGATTTGAGAACTACTCTCACATGTAAGTCTTTTTCATTGAACTAAGTAAATAATTTTTCTATGTTTTGATTTTCTATTATTATTTTTTGTTTTTATTAATTTGTGAATTTACTTACACTTAATTGATAAATTAATTATCACATTAAATTTCTTTGTTCTCATACATTAGCTAATTTTTTTGTGTATAATCTTTGAGTTATTCACAACATCCCCCTAATGAGTATATTAATTCATTACATCCAAATTGACCACGTCATCAATTACAAAATATTTCATATTTTATTTTAAATATAAAAAAAATGTTGAATCAATAAAAAGAGATGTATTTTAGTTCAAAATTTTGGTCTAATATACTAACTTTTATTGACACAATTTTTTCTTATACTTAGAAATATATGAGTAATAATATTACATCTCAGTTTTACATCCAATGACTGATCCAATCTACATAATATGTTTAGAATATGAAAAATGATTTCTTGACACAAAAAATACACTGCATCGTATATACTGTTCATAAATATGTGAACATTATTTTTCATATTATTTTGATTTTTTAATGATTTTTTTCTAAAACTACTTTGAATAATAAAATATTAAAACTTGGTTAATATAGTTTAAAGTTTGGTTAATATTTATTCTGACATAAAAATTTAATATATATGCTATTCAGACTTTGGCTAATATTATGTAAAAAATTGGTTAATACAGTTCATATCTTGGTTAACGAATTCTCAAACATAAAAAATATTAAATAGTAAAATATAATTGGTTAATAGAGTCTAAAAGTTGGTTAATACATTTATAATTTAGTGTCAGATTAATAATATGTATTTAATTGATTACCAAAATAGTGAAAGTGGTTAATAAATTATAAGTAAAATAATTGATTAAGTTGTGGTTAATACAATTGTGAAATTAAAAAAAAAAATATAAAAATAATATTATTTTATTCAAAAAATAAAATAATACGGTATAAATATTAGTATAGGATTTTGATGTCAAAATAGTAACCTGTTAGAATATGATTAGCCCATCTACTATACAAACAATTAATAAAAGATTGACCAATCTTACTATAATGCCCTTAGTTAAAAATTTCTTTACAAATAAAAAAGGGCAATTCGGTAACTAACAAAATCACATATCACTTTTTCAACCTTTCAATAACCAAGCGCCAATTGTCGGCCTCTCATTGGTCCAACTTTTTAACTTTTCAATAACCAACTTTTTCTCCCCAACACACTTCTTCTCTCTCTTACTTAAATTTTCAAATTTCTTTCACATTTCATTTTCCCACACTTTCTTACTTTCATTTTAATTTTTTTCATTTAATCACAAAAATTATTAATAATCTATTTTTTTAACTTTAATAAAATTAAATATTTATTTATCTCACGGGTCACTATCAATACAATATTTAATTTATTTTAATGATCAGTACACACTTTCTCTTTCTTAATTAAAATTTCAAATTTCTCTCAAATTTTCTTCCCACACTTTCTTACTTTCATTTTAATTTTTTTTCTCTATTTATGTATCAACTCTAAAAAATAATTTATTTTTTAATTTTAATAAAATTAAAAATATTGTAATATCACGGGTCACTATCAACATAATATTTTTTTTATTTTAATCAATCATTGTTTTTATTAGAGAGATAATATCTTTATTTTTAATTTTTTTTTCTTTTCTTCATTTCACGATTTTTTTAAAGATTATTTAATACGATTAAATTCATATGATTATTTTTCATTTTACATTTGTATTTAAATATATTTTATATCAGATCAAATAAATTTTTATTTCACGGGTCATTATCAACAAAGTATCTATTTTATTTTAATCAACAATTACTATAAATTGAGAGATAATGTTTATTTTTAAATGTTAAAATTTCATTTTTTTTTATCTTCATCTTCCAAATTCTTTTTTATATAATTATTTAATATAATTAAATTTATATAATATTTTTTATTTGTAATTAAATCATTTATTAAAAATTTATATGTATTTAATTAATTTCATACAATATTAAATAAATTTACCCGTGCGGAAGCACGGGTATCTTACTAGTATGAATAATGTAGTCACTCCATTCTATACAACAAAAAATATACTGTGAAAGGGACATGTGAAAGGGACAAGTAACGAAAAGATGGCTGGAAGTTTCAACATTCTCTAAACAAAATACTTTTTCCAACTTTCATTCTTTCTTACAAAGATTAAAGAAATTGGTAAGCTCTATTTTCATTGAGAAATGATATGTTTACACCCATTTTTAACACCTACACCTATTTTTATACATAATACATATTGATTTTATTTTTTAATAATTTATTTACCTTGATTTCTGTGCAAAACCATTTAAATTTATTGTTTTATACGGTGTAAGATACGTAGGTGTAGGAAAAAATTGTCAAAATAGCACACCTCATTTTCATTTGGGACGATTGCGACAAAGTTTGTTTAGAAAAGTTCCATATCTCACACCATCCTTATCCGTATAATCGTACCGTAATGTATAGTAATACAAATCATGTCATTTTGTTAAAATACATTAAAATAATTTAGTTTTTTCTATACTGGATATTTAAAGGTTCAATGTTCAAAGACTCGACCAAACAAGTCAGAGAAATATTATATATTTATTTAAAAATTTTAAAGTGATAGGTGTATGGATTCTCTCAATTATAAATTATTAATTATCCATTGTTGTTAAGCAATGTAAAAACTTACACAAACTCACTTATTTTGTCAACAATCTCTCTCTCTCTTCTCTCTCTCTCTCTCTCTCTCTCTCTCTCTCTCTCTCTCTCTCTCTCTCTCTCTCTCTCTCTCTCTCTCTCTCTCTCTCTCTCTCTCTCTCTCTCTCTCTCCCTCGCTCCATCCCCCCCCTCTCTCTCTCTCTCTCTCTCCTCTCTCTCTCTCTCTCTCTCCTCTCTCTCTCTCTCTCTCTCTCTCTCTCTCTCTCTCTCTCTCTCTCTCTCTCCTCTCTCTCCTCTCTCTCTTTCTCCCCCTCTCTCTCTCTCTCTCTCTCTCTCTCTCTCTCTCTCTCTCCTTCTCTTCTCTCTCTCTCTCTCTCTCTCTCTCTAGTGTGAGTCAATCCACTATGTTCCCCATCAAGTGAAAGCTCTTTCATTTACATATATCCACGCCGTTAACAGACACTCTTACTCGTTAAAGGCACTATCATGGGACATGTTGTCTGACCACCACCATATCAGGTAGACTTTTGATACAAGGAGGTGGTCCCTTACTCGAATCGGACTTTGATACCACTGATGGGTGAATCATGAGTAAGGGTGGCAAAGAGGGCAACCCGCTTATGCATCTGAACTCAAAAGTCAAACATGTCCTGTTTGTAAACGAGTTGGCGGCCCGAAGTTGGTGGTTTAGAAGTTAAAGGTTTTTTATTTTGATGATCAATTGTATTAAAAAACATTATGTTGAATAACTGAATCATTCTCGACATGTTTTCTTCTATATTGTATGGTTGAAGATTGAGATTGGATTTTATATGACTTTCGATCGATCCTCTCAATTGTTGCACCCACACACCTTTAATGTCGAGAATGATTCAGTTATACAACATAATAGTTTTTAATACAACTGATCATCAAAATAAAAACTAACACATTCTTAAACTTTTAGGAACTCAATCATGTAAGTGATGAGTAGTTCAAGAAGGATCAAAACATGTTTTGGATACCTTATTAATAATTGAGATAATAAAATAAGATAGAAAAAAAAGGGTGTCGAATAAAAGTTTAATATATGAGTAATTTTTTAATGGGGAAAATAATATATTAATAAATATGGGCGAAACAATTCAATAAAGTGCACTAAAAAACACTAAGGTATAAGGAGTGTCAAGCCAAATAAAGCAAGTACAAATAAAAGAACAACCAAATCAAAAGCAAAAAAGAGAAACAATTTTAAGGCAACTAAGGAGAAGGAACACAGGCTATAAAACCGCCTGCATAACAGAGCACCACCCAACATAAACCACGCTAGAGCTCAGACACCAAACTCACCTACAAAAGATAAAACTCAAAAGTAACGCCTAAAATCACTAAGCACCAGAGGGACAAGCCATAACTCTTGATCCATTATTTGGACAAACAAATATAGGGCTCTGAAGCTAGTCGATGAAGGTGTAAGAGTTTATAGAGGATCTATTAAAGAACCAACTTCAAGCCGATAAATCCTCTTATCCTTTACCTCTTTCACATTTGTTGACGTACCAAATAAACAACTTATTATTATGAGTAAATCAAATAGACCAGACTTCAACATGTCGGATCATAATAAATTTACCCCTGAATTTAATCTTGGGACCTAAATAAAAGAAAAACTCAAAAAAAATCCTAGGATCCCTAGGAAGAGGCAACTGAACCCCCAACTCCCTAAAGATCGACCTATACTAGAACTAGAAGTGAAACTATAGATAACAAATATACGGGAGGTCGAATCAATCCAATCCTTATATAAAATACACAAAGTCTCGTCCAGGGTCAGAAATGACATTCTGTTTAAACAGGTTTTCCTTAGACGAGAACCTGTCTCCCAGAATCTTCTAAGAAAAGACCACCACCTTTGACAGAGTCCAACTCTCCCAAATAAAAGGCAATTAAGGAAGCACATTGACTTGATGAGCCCCTGAGATAGGACTAAGTTCATTTGGATTTGATAAACAGACGCGACAGAGAAAACATCGTATATATTCTATCTCCAAACCCATCTATCTCTCTTCACAGAAAACTGGACCACTGGGAGACCTAAGTAGAACTCATCAACTAAATGTTCTACATGAACGAAGAACAGTCTCCTCTATCTAAAGTCTCGGGACATCCTTTCTTAGTCTTGCCCAAAAACTATTTTTATATATCCAATATTTTATGCAATAATATTTGATACGAAACTTAACAACTGCACTTGAACTTAACGCTATTTTGTTCTCATTTTTTTCTCTCCATAAATTATAATTATATATTAACGAAGAATTACCAATGAATCTTGTTCACAAGCATTTTGAATACATATATTACTTTTATTATATTATTATACCTTATAATTAAAAAAGTGGAAATAAGCTAGGTTTCAAAATCTATCTTCTTAATTCCCTCTTTTATCAAGTATTTTTGTTAACTTATTTAGGCTGTTTCGTATGTTTAATTTTAGAAGTTTCAAATTTATATATTTACTAGTCAGTCTACCCGTGCGAGGCACGGGATAAAAATTCTTATGTTAAAAAAAAAATTATAATTTTGTTTAAAATGTAATAATCATTAAATATCATAAAATAAAAGTATTATTTTAAAAACTACTATTAATAATAATATTATTATTATTATTAATCTTTAATTTTTATTTGATTTTTGAATTTGCTAATTCCTAACTATTATCTTTTTTTATTGTTAATCTAATCTAATATCTATTATTTATATTTTTCTTTATTGTATTAATTAAAGTCTATTCATACTCTTTATTGTTAAATATGTACCATAATTATTATGAAGTGAATAATAAGTAATAATTCATATGAAATTTATTATTGATAGTAAATGAAAATGTTTTTTATATGTGATTTAGAATTGAAATTAATTTTTATTATTCATTGAAAATAAAAATTATTTAAAATATTGAAAATGATACTAATTGTACTAATTACTTATATGATTAAATAATTAAAAAAACCATTTAAATTGGTATTAATATCAATTATATAAATTTAATGTAATGAGTAGTAGTAAATTGAAATTAAAATCAAATTAGTTGTACCCATACAATTATTTAAATTGAATGTAGTCATTGATTCTAGTTTTTTTTTTAATTAATGTAGTTTAAAATGATATTAGTAGTAATATTTTCAAAAATTTGAAGAAATATATGTAAAATAATATTTTAATATATTATAAGAATAAAAAAGATTAATAGTAATACATACATTTAATTATTTAAAAAATATTTTTAATTATAAAGAATATTTTTAATAAATTTTGCAATAAAAGTATTTAAAAACATGTACTCCCTCCAACTATGTATTAAAATTTCAAATATCCGTAGTCAAATTATTTTGAAGAATATAATTGTAGTCAAATATTATTGAAGACTATTTATTCTCGTCTTAATTTGTTTTGATATTCTTTGTAGTGTTCAACTCTTTCCATAAATGTATCACATCCGATAATATATACAATAAAAATGAAATGCAGTTTATAATTATAGAATACAAATAGAAATTACAAAATACAAATAAAAATTGTATAATCCATATATTATAGAATACATATAGTAATTATACAATACAAATAAAAATGTATACATCATAACTATCATAACCAAATCCCTCTTTGTCTGATAAATATCATATTTTCAAGGAGAATAAATTATAGAAGAAATGGTTCTATTGTCTGATAAATATCATATTTTCAAGGAGAATAAATTATAGAAGAAATGGTTCTATTGGCAAGTGATCTTCTAGAGAAACTTTTTGGATAACTTCTGCTACTTCCATAACCTTTATTTATTTTGAGAATGAAAACCATCAAGGTAATAAGTGAAAGCAATGTCACACTCACTAATATACCTATAATTATCACCCATTTGTGTTTCTTTTCTGCAAATAAACAAAAAAACAAAGCAGTTAAAACTTTTTCTTCATAATTCCTAAAATAACACTAATTTTCTAATTAACACTCATATATAGAAACAAAAACACTTACTAATTAGTTAGTTTAGAGTAATAGATCCTTATAGATCAAAAAGGGTATTGGCAGGGATTAATTTTCCATGTTCTCTCTGCATACGCTTGAATAGTCCTGTCACTACTAAACCTCCCAGAGCCAGCATCACTGAGAATACTCATCTTGATCCACTTCTCTAGTTCAGCGATTGTTTTATCAGTTGCAGCCTGTAGTGTCATTATAAAATGTTACATTATGGTATAATAGAAAAGAAGAGTGACATGATTCAAATACTATGTGGCTCGAGGTAACTCCCAAAATCTGAGCCAAAAAGATATAAATCATTAACCAACTTCAACCGTGTCAGATAAGGATTCAAAGTAGTCTTTATCACCAAAATATCCATCTCGCAGCATCCTAAGAATTTCATAATTAATTAAGTCCATGACGAAACTAAATAGTGATCAGAAATTTAATCTGCATATGTTAATAATCTTCTTTACAAAATGCAACATATGTTTTCATACCTGGAATTGTAGAGGAACTTTCAAAGTATATCCTTTCTCACGCAGCTTTGCTACTTCTTCCGCTTTAACACCAAAGAGAAACTGAAACAATGGCAAAATGTTTTTTTGCTCATCAATTGACATCTCCATAAAATTCCATAACTCTACCAAGAAATTAATCATTTTTATATAATAGGTTAAATTCTCGCTAGCCAATTACCTGCAACATAAAGAAGATAAACATTTTTTAACATAAATCAGAATATTTTGAATAACACAGATTATGGAAAAGGAAATAAAAAATAAAAGGTCAAAAACACATAGAAAAAGAAAAGAAACATATGGATAATACATCAAATTCCTCTCTCCACACACGCTTCATCTCTTCCGATTTTCTCTGTCCCATCCCATCGTGAAAACCCTCACTCTCTCATTCTTGTTCGATTCTCTCACGTTCAAACACAAATCGCAAATGAAAGAATAACCAACAATCAATGAAACCTAAACCCCTTCATCCCAAACCCCAAATTTCGAAATGTTTACAGATCACATGATATAAGATGGAATCAAAGCAAAAATAAATACCACGACAATTTCAACACGACTGATCTACCAAGCTTGAGCGTCGGTGATGACTTTCCGGGTAAGAATTTGAATCTGCTTCTACCTGTTACGTCTTCTGATGCAGATTGTTTTGTGGTTGATCCATTGCTTTTTCGTTCTTACTCTGTTGCTGCGATTAATTTTGTTCTTCATTTGAGTCCTTCGACTTCTTGTTAATGTTGAATCCTTTAAGTTTGAAGAAAAAAACTTAAAGTTTACATTGAAAACAAATAATGCAATTAATATATGTTCAGAAAATTATTTTTAGGTTTAATAGTTTGCAATAGATGTTTCATATTCCCGATGGATGTTTCATATTCCCAATGGCTCAACCATATTTTGATTTCACGTGAAAATTTAAAACAAAGCATCAATTATTATATTTAAAAAATTATAAAGTTATTTTTTAAAAAGTTTCCTTTTATAGGAACTTCACAAAAGATGAGAATCAATGTGAGCATGACACTTGTCAAAGTTGCCCAAATTCTCATCTTACTTTTTTCTATTGTATGATGTACTATTCTACGTATTTTTGCTTACTATAAATAGAAGTCTTATATACCCTCATCCTATTTCAACCATTCAACCCAACAAATTCAATATACATAATCTCAAGTTCATCATATCCCTTAAATTTCTCTCTTAAATTATATCATATCAATATTAACTAATATTCTAAGAAAATGAACAAGTCCGATTTTTTAAAAAGAAGTATGCAGCTAGTTTTCTCAGTTTCTATATTTGCTTTGTTTGTATGCTACTTTTCTGGCTTTTCCTACATACACCCCCCTCAAAATTCATTCAATGCTTACTTCTCAACACGCCTTCTCTCCATGCTTGCTCACATTCTTGAAAGAAAATACATGTTCCTTATATGTAATCTCATCCTTGCATTTGTAGCCAACACCACTTCCTCTTCTTCTGATCACTTTGAGTATTTTCAATCTCAATTTTCCAATGATTTTGTGGTTGATATTGAAGATGAACATGAAGTGCAAACAATGAAAAAGGCACAAGTATTTTATGAGCAATTAGTGTCATCAGAGGAAGAAGGAAGTTCAGAGAATGAAGCTGCAATTGAAGAAGAAGAAGAAGAATTAGGAGATATTAATAGAGATGAACTCAACCGAAGGTTTGAAGAGTTTATAAGGAAAATGAAAGAGGAGATTATGATTGAACCCAAAACACACCCAATTGCAATCTAGCTAGCTAGTAATTAGGGTGCATATGTTTGTTTGTGGTAAACCATACTTTGCCATATTAAAGCCTTTCAATAGTTAATAAGATTTTAAGTTAGTTATTGAGTGGTTTGTTCATAAATTATAAAAATGTAAAATAGTAAAATTTAGCATTGAAATGCGATTGTTGAAATTAAACTTTATTAACTAATATTCTAATTAATGATCATTATTATATATATATATATATATATATATATATATATATATATATATATATATATATATATATATATATATATATATATATATATATATATATATATATATATATATATATATATATAAAACTATGGTCCCAAAACTAAGATATAAATATTACAAAACTTATATATATAAAACTATTATAAAACTTTCATCTAATCCAACAAAAAAAAAACTAAGATATAAATATTGAGCGGGTCACATTTTATTTTATTTTTTAAAAAATATTATTTAATTTATTCCTTTGATTTATACACATAATCGAGAGAAAAACTAATCAAAGGAAATTAAATGTTTCAAATCCCAACAACAACGATCTATGTTTTTATTTCTTTTATATCAGTGACAACTTTTTTTTAATTTTATGTTGATTTAATTATTAAATCATCTATTATTTCGGTTAGACTATTAACCGAGGAGAAAGTTTATTCAGTTTTTCCTAACCTAACTTATATGTTACCTTTCCAAACTCATTAATATCATTCTCTGAAATGAATCGCAAGATAGAAAAAATCTTAAAGTTTCTTACTTAATTAAGAAAAATTTCAAGGTTCACTACTACAAATAATACATTTCATAACAAAACTTTCACCTCAACAACAAAAAAAAGATAATATCTTTGTCAAGTAATGGACAATCCGGCTTGTAAAGTCTGGCTTTGTCACAATTGTAACAGGAACGTTTTGATTTTCCTTTCTTATTATCATCTTCGTTTGAGGAGATTGATTATCTTCTAAATTTGATGAGGTTTTTCGTCGAAGTGCCTTACACCATTCTTTTTTATGTACCTATTTTACCTCTTCACAAACAGCCCCATCTCTTCATCATTTGAATTCTCGTCATGACTAGTATCACTATCACTTTACTAAATTATTGAGGACCTCGAACTAGAAGCCTTTAGAGCAATAAACTTCTTTTCTACCTCCTTATCCTTGACTTTCTCCTTCTTTGGCTTTTTCTCGTGCTTTTTCTCATGTTTCTCTAAGCAAGTGAGTTCTTGCTCATGTTCTTCAAGCTTACCAAACAATGTAGTGAGGTCTAGTGTCGTAAAATCATTAGCTAGGGGTGATCGCGGTGCAGTTTGGGCGGTTTTGACGAAAAAAATCATCCGAACCGCAAGAGAAAAAATCGTGCGGTTTGATTTGGTTCGGTTGGCTTTTAAAAAAAATCAGAACCAAACCAAACCAAACTAATGCGGTTTGGTTCGATTCGGTTGGTTCGGTTTTTTACAAATATTTTATTGAACAATACATACATATAGATGACAACATAACTTTGTATTTAGACATTCATACACTATCAAATAACAACAAAACTCGTTATGTTTTGACAACAACTTTCTATTTAATATGTAAAAATTAAATTAGACAAAAGTTAAATAATAAACATAAAATAATAGTATAAAACAATATAAAAATTATTAGAAATGAAACAAAAAAATAGAAGAGAGAAGAGATTAGTGAAGGTGAAAAAGAAAAAACAAAAGAGTTGAGAGATTAGAGAAGAAGATGTGCGATAAAAATGAAACTGAAATAGGGAACATTTGCATAACTCAATAGGGAACATTTGCAAGGGCTATATTGGGTTGGTTTGATTTTGAGCACCCTTATCATTAGCTTCCTTGATCGCGGTGACCTTTGGTTGTCATTCCCTATTAAGATATCTCAAAACTTGATTAGTAGCAATTTCATTGAAAACTGGCTTACCAAGTGCATTCAAACGGTTTATGAGATGAGTGAACCTCGCATTTCGGAAATGGTTTCACCATGCTCCATGCAAAATAGTTCAAACTCTTGGTTTAATGTATTAACTCTAGCTTGTTGACATTATTAGTTCCCTCATAGGAAACTTATAATGCGTCCCACACAGCTTTTGCAATTTCGCAATGAGAAACACGATAATATTCATCAACACCAAGTACAAATATGAGAATATTTTGTGCTTTCCAATCGTAAGACCACTTTTTATTATCAATGTCATCCTATTGTGCTTCTGGTTTAGGTACGACATCACCATTATCATTGGTCATTGTAATTTCATTAGGACCAATGATAGCGTTTCGTACTCTCTTATAAACCAAGTTGATAAGGATACACATATAAGCTTTCCAATAACCATAGCTTTCATCGGTGGAAATAGGCGCTCTATTGTACGCCCTCTTAGGTTCGAACGCCATAATCTAATAAGCGTTTTTGAAGCACGAAATGAACCGGACCTCGTTATACTACTTATTAGACGAAGGTGACTTATCTAGAGGGGGTGAATAGATCCCCAATTAAAAGTTTTGGTGAAAATGTTGTTTTAAAAATATTTTCAACTATGGACAGCGGAACACGCCCAAATCAAATTTTCTAATCTGAACTGTTATTGGAAAACTCACATATGCGTTTAAAACCTCTAAAACGTGCACTAAATGACAATGTGTTGAATCAATATATTTCAACGATCACCATAATGCGTTTGAATTAAAACATGCAAGTAATCAATTTCCAATGAAATGACTTAAATAAAACTAAATGAAGCAATTTATCGAACACTTATTGTGCAGTCAATTTTGACCAAAATTTTCTCAAGATTTTGTTGATATGAAATCCGATTACAATCACAAAGATTGTAATAAACACATTAAAACAGTTTTGAAACAACAACGAATCAATCTACTCGTATCGATTGCACAATTTCAGAATTCGTCTTTAGAAGTAGAATGTATTGGACAATATCCTCTTAGCCTAAGGTGTGTTCATGCATAAAAACACTTCCATAATCATTCTAAAACTTATTCATAGGCATATGAATTAGTTTCATAAGTCAAAAATAGTGTAAGGAGTGAAAAAGCACCCTAGAGGTCGATGCATAGCTCTTGGAGGTCGACCTTCATTGAGCGTGAAAAAAAGAGAACTTCATGAAAAACCCAGTGTCAAGCATAGGTTGACGCACATAAGGTGCATGTCGACGCATAGGAGGACATAGGTCGACGCAGGGCAAGCCATAGGTCGACGCACAAGAGTCTAGAGGTCAACGCATCACTCAATTTTGGGCATTCTTGTGCACGAATTTTCCAGTTTTTGCTTCCCTTAGCACACATATATAAATACATTCATGCATCTAAGTCAACACAACTTTGAAACCTAAAAGAGACAAACATTCTTCTCATCTTAATTCTTTCTCTTGCTCATTCATCAAATACACATAATTATTTTTGTTTGAGTGATCATCGATCGACAGTGATAACGTCCAAGATTTGGAATTATATAGATTCTAATTAGGTGAAGAATTTTGGGGTTTCATTGAATAAAACCATTAGGGGTTTGTCTTCCTGTTAGCTGGGAATTTCAACGGACAAAGAAAAGACTGTTGAAAAGGAGATATTTCAAAAAGAGATATGAAATCCAGCCTCTGAAGGCTCTTTGAAGCATCAATTTTATCTTCTCTCCCTTTAACAACTT
This sequence comes from Vicia villosa, assembly GCF_029867415.1. Taxonomy (NCBI): domain Eukaryota; kingdom Viridiplantae; phylum Streptophyta; class Magnoliopsida; order Fabales; family Fabaceae; genus Vicia; species Vicia villosa. The sequence continues at coordinate 2,266,512 of NC_081180.1, read as the reverse complement.
ATTATCTTCTCTCCTTTTTCTTTACTAGCGCTTGTTTAGGAAATTCCACCGTAAACACATCAAAGATCAGATTGATTTGGGAGATTATTTACAAGAAACTTTGGATTCTATTCAATCGAGTGAAAGCCTTGAAGAACAATGAAGTCGGTCAAGGGAGTAACAGTAGACGGAGGATCAATCAAAGTTCTTGGGAGGCAACGATTTGCGATTGCAATTCATTCGAGTGAAAGCCTTGAAGAATGGTGGGTTCGGTCATGAGAGTAACAGTAACCGGAGGATTGATTCGAGATTGTTGGGCGAATTGATCTTGCTTAAGTTCAAAGGGAGAGAAGATAAAGACTTGACATTAAAACTGAGTTTGCTTGTTCATTGCTTTAACTTCTTTTGTAATAACACTTTGCAAAGTAATAAAAACCATCTCAATTCCCGTTTGAAATTAGGGGCAGACGTTTGAAAAATGAATGTCATTCATTATGTCGATTATGTTGTAATAGGAGATGAGAATAAAAAATATGTTATTTGATTATTTAAATGCCATTTTTTAACAAAAAAAAAAACATTTGTGATGAAGGAATAATTTAGAGAATTATACAATTAATTTTTAATAGATTGCCAAATCATAATTACAAAGATTATGAACTGCTCATGATATTTAAGTGATCCATAAGTTAATTTTTGTTCCAACCGTAATTACACATAAGCAAGTCATGTTTCACCTGGCAATATATACATTTTTCGTTTGATCTGCAAAATAAAAGAGAGAATGGGTTGGCCAAAAAAAAAAAAAAAAGGAGAGAATTAGATCAATAAAAAAAATAAACTTCTAGATAGATCCATGTTAATTTATTTCTGTACAACTCTCAATTTCTCCCAACTTACACGTCCACTGGCCCCATCATTCTCCCATTCTATCTACTCAATCTCAAACTTTATTTTACATCTCTCCCCCCTCTTTCCATTAGTTAGCTCTTATTTCATTGTTTTATCTCTGATTTCTTTTTTTAATTTCTATACAAGATTATTATAAAAAAGTTACTAAAATAATTTAAAATAAATATTTGTTTAATGCTAAGTGTTCAAATAATTTTTTCTTATTATTCATACAAAAACATTACTTCTAAATCAACTATCCAGAAAACCTTGCACTTTGTTAAAATGGTCCACATTTTTAATTAATTTCTCACCATTTTGTCTCACATGTTTTTATCTTTATATTTTCTAAACATAGTGCAAGTATCTCTTATGTATTCGATAAATTGTTTTATTATGATAAAAAAGTAATACTTTAATATGTCAAGTGAAATAATTCTTTTTTTTTTTGGTTAGATTTCAGTATCAAATTTAAAATTAACTATTTTAAACAAAAAATAATAATATTTAATAAAATGTCATTTTCATATTTTAATATAAAGCTTTTTTAATCCAATATCCTTAAATTATTACTATTGCACCATTTTAAAATATTATTTAATTTTATATTTATTATTATATAAAATACACTAAACCAACAAAATTAAATTTATTTATTTATTTATTCCTTTATATATAATTTTTTAAGTAACTTTTTATTTTATTTATAGTTTGATTTATAATTTGTTTACAAAGTTTTATAGTATTACGATCCAAATAATACACATTTTAAGGGTTATTATACAATCAAATATATGAAAATTTGTAGTGTTTTATTAAAAAAAATCGATTATGAGTTATTCAGCGGTGATTAGTGCCGGATTTGATAGAAATGAACATTGTTTGATCTTCCGCGACTGCGATTGAGAGAGTGAGAACACTTAATGTCATAACTTATTGCTGAATCACGTAACTCCGATAAGAAGGTGGCGACGTTAGAAGTAAAAATGAGGAAAGACGGAACGGTATCAGACAACTGGAAGATACAACCTCAAGATACAGTGGAGTGAAGGCTATTTGAAGATAAAGAAATGTCAACCCATTTTCCAATTTTTTACGGTTATAACATATATATTTTTTAAAATAAAATAGGCAAGAATAATAAGCAAATATATAAACGGAATCAAAAACAAATTTTACAAAGTTTATATTTAATATGAAATGAGGTTAATATCACATACCCAGTCCAAATCCAAATCAAAACAAGAAAAAATAAACTACCAGAAAATTCCATTATGGAAATGAAAACAAACAACCATATCTATTGTATAATTATTTATTGTAGAAATGAAAAATTACCAAAATGGAGAGGGGAAGTGTTTCTCGGTAATAGAACTCGTGACCAAATGGCTCCACGCCGTAATCAATCGAAATCGACGTATTTATCGTTGTTGGCTTCCGATTGCTCTAGTTGCTCATAAATAAAGTCCAACTCATCAACATCATTTTCCCATTCATTCACGGAAGTGTCTTCATCAACGAAGCGTCTTCTTCAACAAAAAGAGTTGAGACCGTTTTTTAAAAAGAGTGTATTTTTGTATTTCTTCAACACTATAAAGAGTTGAGACCGTTTTTTCAACAGCAGTTTCTCGAAGGCGCTATCAAGCTTTGACAATTTTTTAATACTAAAATTGTTTTGTAGAAATCATAAAATAGAATGTTTTCTTAAACATCATTGTTAAATAAAAAAGACTACATAAATCAATTACAATTTCATTATGAAAGAATCAAACAACCAAATGCAACTCTAATACCATTAACAAATATGGAAATGACATCATTTAAATTTCATATATAATTTAAAAATTTGCCACAAATTGTTTATAAGCCATTAAAATTAAACAGATGTTATCTACTAATATTTAGCATTGTTCCGGACTCGAAATATTTATAAGGACACGACCTATAATATATAAATGTGCATTTGGCCGAACACTAAGTTTTACCTGACAAGATATAAGTCAGCCGAGGACTACATGTAGGCAGGATCAGATACTTAATCGGAAGCCGAGACGTTACCAGCCATTAGAGACGGTTACATACGTTATAAGCTATTAATAAGAGGTTACAAGCGTTATAAGGCCATTAATAAGCGGTTACAAGCGCTATGGGCCATTATGGGCGGTTACATAGTCATTAAAACATGACTATTCAATAGAGGTTAGGACTTATGCTATAAATAAGCCTAAAAAACCTCAGAGAAAGATAAACTGATCCATCACGGGATTAGAGTCACAGAGGGGCTCTCATACGAGGGATAAGCCAGACACTCTCTTGGAACACTGTGTCTAGCTCACCGCTTCCAAATCTCTCAAATCAGTCACTAAATCATCTTTTCGCGAAGCTTCCCTCACCTCTGAGACCATTTACAATAGATATGTTGAATAATTTATTAAGTAGTTGAATGAGTGCAATGAGGTGTTGAAAATGAGGTGGATTAAATTGTGTTGAATAAGTGAGAGTGGGGGCCACAAAAAACGCCAAAATACTATTGGTTGTTGTAAGTTATTATATTTTTATTTTATCATAATCACTTGGGGTCGTAAATTATTTTTTTTATATTTTTTTTATTTTTACCAAAATTCATCATTTTTTTCTCTATAAATAGAGACTAGTTTCATTATATTTGGACACAAAAAAATCAACTTTCTTCTCTCTAATTGTTCTATTTAGTCTTCTTGTTGGTAGTTCCTAACATATTTTTAGTGAAATAGATCCCAAGACTCTTTTAACACTCACAATAGTTTTATATTTAAAAATCATTGTTAATAGCTTGAGGGCAAACTCCTCGAAATCTGAATTTTTACACAAGAACATTAACACCCGCAGTGGAGCTTGGTAAAACTTTCCCGGACCACAGACATATCATACACAAAGAGTCACCTTTTTCCTAGGTGATTCATGTTGACACCATTTTCTCACCATAACATTAACAATACCGATACCGTTCTCGGACCTCAAGAATCATTTTCTCTCTAGCTTGTCGTTTCGATCCCGGGGTCTCTGAATGAAGCTTCCGTGGAGCTAAGTTACAAAGCCATGTGTTCGACCCATCACGATCAATGGAAAACGACATCCAAAATTGGTCCTCAATAATAATTCCACAACGTAGCTCTCTTCAATTACGACACCGAGTCGGATCGGGAATCTTCTTTCCGTCGGTCTCTTTGAACCTAAAGAGAAACTCAGCAGTTGTTCATCAAGATGAGAATCATGGGAGAGCGAGATAGAGGATCACGGCACTGATGTTGATAATATCAGAGACTTTGATGTTGGTACGGATCAGACCATTTACTCATCGGGATCCTGCTGTGGGAGATGATCCCGAGTGGTTCAATGACGATGTTCATGCCTCATGGGAATTCCGACTTCGACACCAAAAATCCGATAAGTGTTCCACTTTTTTCATCTTAGTTGATTCAGGTGTATAATGCTTGAATTACTGCTATAGCATCGGCCCAAATTCTAGCTTACGTGCTCGATGAAAGGCATGAGTGAAATCATGCTTATCTTTAAGGCTTTTCCGCGTTTAATATGTATTTGCAGGGCCGCTTTAATCATATTTTCTGCTAATATAATCTGCTGGTTGATGAGTTAGAGTAATAGAATCAATGTGCAGCAACAAGCAAACATCAAGTCGGAACAAGTCCGAAGGACGAGCAAGTCCGTAAGACTTGGGGCTCACCCGACTTAAGGACCAGTGTTCGAATTTATTAAGCTCGGCGGACAAGTTTAAATTGCAAGAGGAAGGGGAACTTAGCAGGTCAAAGGGCTCCTCATACAACTTCACACTACCGAATCGATGTCGAGATCTTCATTGAAAGCTAAAGAAGGCGCAGATGCTAAAGCAGTCAATCTGAATATCAGGAAAACCAGACCGTCGAGGCCAACATCAAAAGATAAGTGCTCCTCACGACTTCTTTTAATATATCACGGCAAAATTTAGCTTATGAGGTTCAGGCATTATGCAATTAGAGTGGCCTATCTTTCGATGTGAATTATTTACGTCGGCCTACCAAATAAAAAGTAACAATTTCATCGCAATTTCAATTTATTGCTTCACCACTGCAATTGTTGAATTCGGTATCTAGTTAGTAAATGCATAATGTCGTACTTGTACTTCTTGGATAAATTTGCCACAAAATTAAGAGATGATATGGATAAACAGAATGTATACATTACTCATTGATGCACACTGTCTCTATTTTTATGTTGATTATCAGAGAAAAATAGAAAGATGGCTTGATTCGATTTGACGACAGAAAAATCATGTGAAATAAGCATATGAGCATGATGCAGCAAGCTATGAAAAACAAATACTTCTGCTCAATCACCAAATCTCAAAAGTCTCTGGTACTGTTTGTCCTTCTTGAGCTCATGTCGGGGCTGATACGAGATCCTGGTGGAAGCTCATGATGCTAATGCCGACAGAAATAGCTATGCTCTATATATCAAATGCCCAGGTTGCAAATTCCACGGCGGAAGATATCCATGAATTCCCTGGCGATAGAAAAGGGGTATAATCAATAGCTCTTGTCCTGGGTAATCCGGATAACCCGTCCGTTTATGTCGCGGTGTCATAGAGTATAGCAAATTGCGAAGGCGAGATACAAGTCGGTATTACCGACAATGTTTCAGAGATCAAAAGAGGCTGATGAGGTCTCCAACGGACAGATCTAGCCGTCACGGTAAAGGCCACAAAAGCAGGGAAGTGGTTAGTGTACTTATCATTAATTGGTCCCTGAATTTATATTATGTTGTATCATTAGTTTTACTCTGTCAAGAATATAAGCTAATATCCTAAAAGACTTATGGTCTCAACTGTATTGCTTGCAGCTACTGAGGAATACACAGATCAATGGGGGAATAAACAAACAATTTACTTGTGTGTAAAAAACATAAGATTTTAGTACTTAGTATATTACTACTAGTGGATTAGATTTTATTGGATCTAAAGCCATTCTTCACGTGATGCTAGTGCCAAGGTACTAAACAGTAATTGAATTATAAATTCATGTCCTCAATGACACTCTCAAAGATCATGGTTACACTCTGTCAATATTTTGATGGCTACAACTGTTACTAATTGAAAGCTCACATAAGTATGATTTTACAATCAGATAAGTTTTCCTTGCTTCTAAACAGACATAAATCACAAATCCAAAACCCAAAACCCAACTAGTAGAATTAAGCATCTAAGCAACATTGAACTTTCCATAAACTAAGTTTCTAGAATATAAACAGTTAGAAAAGTAGAATGGCTCTTTGTTGTTCAGGAAGGAGAACGTGTCATTGAGAGAGAGATAGACAACGTATAACATAAAAAAATAATAGTAATTTATTATTTGGCCGGTCATTTTTTAAATATTATACAGTCCTATGGTTTATTCCTAAGATAGCGTTTAATCAAAAGCACTATAATATGCCTCCATATGTTTTTTGGCCTCACCTTTTAATAGCGCCCGACTAAAAAGCGTTATCATTGATGTTTGTGTAAAAATTTTAATTGCGCTTGACCATAAAGCGCTATCATCGGTGTCAGTAAAAAATTAAATAGCGCTATCATTGGTCTGTGTAAAAATTTTAATAGCACTTCACAAAAAAGTGCTATTAAATCAGTGTTATTATATATCAAAATTGTAGTAGTGTCCGCAGCGAGCTTTTCTCTTTTGGATAACACTACCTTCCAAATTTCTTCTTTGAACACGGCTTGCTTTCTCTTCTTGCCGATGGTGTTTTCCCCATCTTTTCTTTGCAACCTTCTGCTTACCATGACCCATTTTTTTGAACCTGGAAGTCTTTTCTTGGATAACAAAAAAACAACTCAATATTTTTTTGGTTTCTTGTTTGTTATCATAGTTACGGTAAGTAACAATTACTAATATATAATATTAGTACAAGACCTTTATGTTAGACATGTGATTTCAGGGAGGTGAAATGTGTGTTTCCAAAAAATTTTATGGATCAATTTCAAAGTTTGAAAATATTTTTAGAAAATATTTAAAAATAATCAGTGAAAATTAAAATGTGATAATTACATAGTTGAGGGAAGAGAGAAAACACCATAAGGTACATAGTTTCGGTCAAAAGAAAAGACGTAATCCTCTCCCTAAGAATTGTTCTTAAGAGTGTTCAATAAACTTAAGAGCTTTTGGTTGGTTGAACTTTCGAACCCTATTATACAAGGAAACTGAAGTTTGCAGCTTACTTTCCACCAAACATAAAACAAGGAGTGAAGTGACGAGTCTTCCTTCCAAGCGATGGATCAAAATGGTTAGTCTTCTTTGCACAAGAAACTTGGAGCGGTTAGTCTTCAAGCATCAAACTAAGATTTTACACCGACTGAACTTGAACTAAGGAGGTCTTTTAACATCAGGTTGAGCTCGAATCAAACCGTGGTTTTTTACCGAACTATCCAGGAACCTAGAAGATGTTATCCCTGTCTTATCTCCAACCTTAATAAGATTTTAACACCGGTATGAGCTTGAACCGAAAAGAGGTGTTACATAAGATAACTATCAACCTAGATGAGATTTTAATGTCGGACTGATCTTGAAACAAAAAGACATTTATACGAGTTAAGCCTTCAAACCAAGGTTTAAGGTTCGTGAGCTCAGCGCAGTGTTAAAAGTTCACAAAGTTTATAGGCTTGAAGACTAATCACTCCAAAATTCTCAGGGAAAACAGACTAATCGTTTCGATGGGCCGTTTGGAAGGAAAACTCACTATTTCACTTCACTGTTTATTGTTTAGTTAGAAGTCAACCTTAAACTCCAATTTTCCTTGTATAAGGAGGGTTTGTGAGTATAACCTACTAAAAGTTCTCAAGTTTATTAGATACTCTCAAACCAATTCTTAGGGAGAGAAGTAAATTTTTTTCTTTGTTTGATTGAACCTCTATAACTCTCGGCCTTCTCTCTTTTCCCTCAACTCTTTACTTTATGCACTTTACATTCTGCAAATTTTATTTCTTTTCCGTCACTCAATATTAGAACTATTTTTAAAATGATTTTAAATTCTGATTCTAATCCTAAAAATTTTCAAAACCATATTTTTCTGAACCACACAATTCACCACCCTCTTATGTGCGAAGTCACATGTCCAACACCGTGTTCCTATTGAGATATATTTTCTCCTAAATAAAGGGGACGCCTTCTCACCATTTCATACAACAAAATTCGATTTCGAATCATTGTTCTCTCATTTTAACCCCTCTATCCCTCATATTAATTCTTTCACTAAAATTTGCCTTTGTGAGTGAAATACTTTTGTATGGTTTTAGTTGTACTGGTGTTTCGCTATTTTATCAAGAATATGATTCTCTTGGAGTCTCTCTTGGTTAGTTTTTGAGGTTCTCCTTACAAACCCTAGTTTAAATTTTGAGATTAGCCAGTCAAAATCTCGTTTTTGGTTTGTGAGCTTAGCCTATGAAAAGCTCCATTTGGTTTGAGGGATCAGCGTGTGAAAATCTCTTAGTCAATTGTAATAAGGTTTGTGAGCATAACCTAGCGAAAGCTCAAAATATTTTATTAGTGGAACTCTTAAGAAGTAATTTATTTCTTGGAGAAACGATTAGGTTAAGAGATTGGCCGATCCTCTATAAATCTTGGTTCAATCTCTCTCTCTCTCTCTCTCTCTCTCTCTCTCTCTCTCTCTCTCTCTCTCTCAACTCTTTCTCTATTTATTTTCAGTGATTTACTTTCCTTTATAATTCTTTCTCTATTTTTAACTATACTAACACAACTTATTGTTTTTAGTAATTAATCTTAAATTAATCGCGAATTTTGAATACCACAATTATCTTCTCTCCTGTGTTTGGATTTGTTCAATACAATTCCAATTCACTTTCAAAACTCTTAAAAACAAATAAAACATAGAAACGAAATTAAAATAGAACTAAAATGCATAAAAAGTACTAGATAAATGATAAGCTCAGATGCTAAAAAAACATATAAATACACAGCTTATCAGCCATCTAGTCATACTTTCTCCTTAAAGATTGAAGCTTTACTCACTTCACCTTTTCTCCACCGTCATGGTATTTCTCTAGAATATTTCATACCTACCTTTCCAGTTCAGTGTAGAACAAGATCTTGCAATATTTCTTCTTTGACTCCTTAAATGTGGCTATTTACGCATTTATGAGTTTTGCTTCAAATTTCTCATAACCATTATATACTATCTCGAGCACTTGTTGAGTCTAAACAATTATTTTATCAAAGTACTTCATCTTTCTCAATTACTTCCACCAAGAATCAACATGTTCGATGGAAAATCCCCATTTATGTTCATTCTAGCTCATCAAGAACCAGGGCCGTCTCAATTTTTTCGAGGCCCTGTGTAGGTTAGTCATGGTTTAACCATGAAAAAATAATTAGAGGCCTTATTTAACCCTATTTTAATAATGGAAAAGATTTATGAGGCCCTATTTAGTTATTGTTTAGCCGTAAAAAATTTGAGGCCCTGTGCGGTAGCCTATTTTGCACGCCCTTAAAGACGGCCCTGTCAAGAACATTAAAAATCACTCTTCAATACGAGTTTCCTAATAATATGACATATCACAATTCTCTTGTGTTTCTCTTGAAACGACACCAATCCATGTATTAAAACAACTCTTTTTAGCATCTAAAATGATTCTGTCATGCCCTCTGTTTTTTATATACCTCGTGTGAGAGATACGAACTGACTCTTCTTTTGCTTTTGAGTTTTGAAAATCAGAGAGTCGCCACCGACTTTTATTTTATCCAATTAAGGAAAGGTTTATAAAAGAAACAGAAAAAGACCTTTAAGAGATTTTGGGTAAGGGGGTAGGTTATACAAAGGGAAGGTGTTAGCACCCTTTGTATCCATGGTTATCCATGGGCTCTTAATTGCTTAGCTCACTTGCTTGAATCATTTTGTCTTGCCTTGAAATGCTTGTATGTGGTTTTAAAATTCATTTTTTGTGAATTGACTTTGTAATGATCCTTGTGCGGATGTATACAAAATGCTTTATCTTTCGAAAGATGTTTTGAAAAAAGAACTTTAACTTCGTAATGATCCTTGTTTGGATATATACCAAGTATTGTCTTTTTTTGAAAGTTTTATTTTTGAAAAACAATGATATATGAGACATTTGTTTTTTTTTTTTATTTGAGCAAGCAATTAGGAGATCTACCATAAGTTTATAAGGTCCTTTCCTATTTCTTTTAGAAAATTCTCCTTTTACCGGATGTAAACAAAAGTTTAGATTTGTATTTGAAACAGTAGAATTTGGATTTTGAAAAGAGTAACAGAGGGATTACCCTAAGAGGTGCAAGTGTGATTGTGTTTTGATTCAGATATTTTATCTTTTGAATTTAGTGATCTAACGCTTCCGTTATTATCTTTGACATACACGCAGTTTTATATGTACGAAATTTAAAGTGCGGGAATGTAAAATGCGGAAAATAAATCTACGCTATTACATCGATTGTGCGGGAAATGTAAACTACGCTATTTACGTGATTTTGACAACCTATACACTTTATATAGGACTTTAAATTGCAATAAGATAAAAGGAAGTATTTTTGGATTTTTTGTATGGTTGATTTTAATTAGAATTAATGCATAATTAATTTAATTAAAATGAGAAAAGGTAGAAATAAAATTCAAACCTAAAAATTAAGTCTAAAATATGTTCATATTGCTTGTTAATTAAATTTAAAGTAAAACTAATTTTTTTGGATTTTTTGAAGATGTTTTTGAAATTATTAAGTTAATTAACATATAATTATGCAAATAATTATACAAATAATTAAAACTTAAAGAGAAAAATATTCTAAATATGTACAAAATTAGTCTATAATATATATAACCTAATTTAATAAAATATATAAATATATACTAATTAATTAAACAAAATATTTTAATTATCAAGAAAAATAAAATATTTTTATGTCAAAAAATAATAGATTATCTTATAAACCTAAAAATATTTTTATTACATTTTTTTGATTTTTTAAACTATTTTAAATTAATTTTCCAAAGTAAATAAAATAAAATAGAAAATATATAATTAATGATCAGGTGTGGTTAATAAGAAGGTCCATGGTAAGGATGAGCATTCAGACGCGTTGGATGGGGGAATTAATGAGATCAGATGGCCTGGAATGAGAGGGAGCATGATAACACGTACGTCTTAACGCACCGGATCCATTTGTTTTAAACCCAACGCGCGCGCAAACCAGCGAATGAGGGAGCGACGCGTGGTCATCTTCAACCTTCAGACCGTCGTTTTAGGTCTGTAACCACCTTTAGTGACAGTTCCCGTTCGTTGCTATAACCCTGTCAATACGAATGCAAGCAAAACAACACAAAAATATTTCGTGAGGGTACCCATGGATTCGTCTGAATCTCACGAATTCAACCATGCCTTTAATTGAGGCTAATTTTACCTGTAGGGAAAAACCCTAGCTATGGCATCTTCTTGAATACGTGACCAAATCTTAATTAACTATCCAGAAACGTTCATCAGGTTAATCTAAACATGAATATATAATCAAAAATTATTTAAAACGCATGGAAGTATGGATGCGAGGTTGGTTTTACTTAGTACAAACCGTGAGCTATGAGGTACGATTCTGGATGCCTCCAAGCTTGGAAATGATTTGGAAATGTTCAATGATACTTGAGGAATGTTTTGGAATAGATATTTGGACTTGAATTGGACTGAAACTTAAAATTCGAATTTTAAATTTCTTACAATATTTCAAACATGATACAAGTATGTTTCAAGCATAGATTTGGTTCCGTAATTGTGTGTGTCTACTACTGAAGTATCCTACTTCATTTATAAGCAATGAAGTGCTTCAAAACTAAGCTAAGAAGCATTGATGATCTTTGTTGAACTTTTGAATTCTTTAATATAAAAAGTTTGAATTCTTGACCATGGCTTGATTTTTCTTCAACCTATTGCCCTAGGCCTGCTTTGTACCTCTCTTGCTGCAGAGTTGAATCATTCTTGGTGGCCTTAGCTTAAGAATCAAGCATTGCACCATTATCCTTCATCATTTCTTTTTCAATTTAATTTTAAATGTAATAAAATTAAACCAAAAAAGAAATAAAAATGCTATGGGCCTTAGGTTGGTCGTGGGAGGCCCTTAACATTGTTAGAAGCATGTTTGGATCATGAAAACTTGGCCCCTTTTGGAAAAAAAACACTTTTGATCAATGTTGGTTTCATGCATTTTCCCAAAAATATAGCCAACTTCAACAAGGCATAAATCCCTCAATTTTTATCATATGAAGGAGTTCTTGTACTTTTTAGAAACTTCAAGATGTCCTCTACAAGCCACTTTGGAAACTTTTTTTCATTTCGAGAAGTTATCTTGATGTTATGGCCTTTGACAAAAAACGACTTTTTGTTGACTTTGAAAATGACCTGTAATGTCTAAACTCATATTTTTCAAATGGTGAATCCAATGACCATGGGATCAATTGAATTTGAAAGATAATTGAATTTACTTAAAAAAAAGCTTTGGTTGGAATTTTTTGAATGAACGAGGAGAGAGTTATGGCCGGTCAAAGTTCAATTGACTTTTTAGGAGAAAACCCTAATTTTGAAACTTAGGGTTTTGTTGATTTTTGATCTTTCCTTGATGAATTATGATCAACCAATGATCAAATGATGAATCTTTTGACAAAATATGGATGTTGACAAAAAATTTCATTTTTGACTGTCTGTTGACTTTTCGGTCAAACTGGTCGTCTGTTGACTGTTTGAGCTGCTGACTGTGCGTCTGAGTGAATTGAAGTTTGAAAATTTGTATGGTGGTACTTTGAGACATATGGAGGTCCATGAAATCCATTTGAGGTCTCAAAAAACTTGTTCTCCTGAAAAAAACAAAAACCCTAGTTAAGGACTGTTTGTGTAGGAGACAGTTAAGCGTACCTGATTTTTATGCAGTGCTGAGTCTCTGCTGATCATGTGATTATCAGAAGACTTCTAGAACAAAAATCTTGGAATTTTGAAATGCAAAAGATTGATTTGATTGATGGTACAAAATGTTAGAACAAGATTTGTTCTGATCAATTATCTTAGTTTTGATGATAACAATAATATGAATTTTGCTTAAGATTATATGGTACTCTAATCCATTGCAATTTCCTTTTCAGGAAATATATATAGAGTACGCATAATTCAGCGCTCAGAAGCTTTGTCTCAAAGGGTTCAGCATGCAACATCAGAACATGATCTGGCAAGACATCAGAAGATGGTCGAAGCAGAATCAGAACATGGGTCTATGGAAGCATCAGAAGAACAAGAGAACAGAAGCACTGAAGTACTGATGGTATCACGCTCAGAAGCACTTCAAGGTCAGAAGATCAGAAGATGCTATGCACCAAGCTGTTTGACTCTGATGATATTCAAACGTTGTATTCACAAACATCAGATCAGAAGGAAGTACAAGTGGCAAGCTACGTTGACTGACAAAAGGAACGTTAAAAGCTATTCTAGGCTACGTCAGTAGACACAGCGTGAACAAGGCTCGAGGTAGTTGACAAAAGCATATAACATTAAATGCGATGCTGTACGGAACACGCAAAGCATTAAATGCATTCAACGGTCATCTTCTCCAACGCCTATAAATATGAAGTTCTGATGAGAAGCAAGGTTAACGATTCCGCACCAAAACAACTCAAATCAACTTGCTTAAACTCTGTTCAAATCAAAGCTCAGAATCTTCATCTTCATCAAAGCTCACTACATTGCTGTTGTAATATATTAGTGAGATTAAGCTTAAACGATTAAGAGAAATATCACAGTTGTGATTATCGCTTTCAAGAAGCATTTGTAATACTCTTAGAATTGATTACATTAAGTTGTAAGGAACTAGAGTGATCGTGTGGATCAGAATACTCTAGGAAGTCTTAGAGGTTATCTAAGCAGGTTGTAACTAGAGTGATCGTGTGGATCAGTAGACTCTAGAAAAGTCTTAGAGGGTATCTAAGCAGTTGTTCCTGGAGTGATCAGTGTGTGATCAGAAGACTCTGGAAGACTTAGTTGCTGACTAAGTGGAAAACCATTGTAATCCGTGCGATTAGTGGATTAAATCCTCAGTTGAGGTAAATCATCTCTGCGGGGGTGGACTGGAGTAGTTTAGTTAACAACGAACCAGGATAAAAATAACTGTGCAATTTATTTTTATCTGTCAAGTTTTTAAAGCTACACTTATTCAAACCCCCCCCCCCCCTTTCTAAGTGTTTTTCTATCCTTCAATTGGCATCAGAGCGCCGGTTCTAAGGTGCAAGCACTTAACCGTGTTTAGAAAAGATTCAGGAAGAGAAAAACACTTCAGTAAAAGATGGTTGATGAAAGTGAAAAGTCTACACCTGCATCTACATCTGGCTCTGCTGAGCAATACAACGGTAACAATGGTTATACTAGACCGCCGGTATTTGATGGTGAAAACTTTGAATACTGGAAAGATAAACTGGAAAGTTACTTTCTTGGTCTAGATGGTGATCTATGGGATCTTCTGATGGATGGTTACAAACATCCAGTAAATGCCAGAGGCGTAAAGCTGACAAGGCAAGAAATGAATGATGATCAGAAAAAGCTTTTCAGGAATCATCATAAATGCAGAACTGTTTTGCTGAATGCTATCTCTCATGCTGAGTATGAGAAGATATCTAACAGGGAAACGGCCTATGACATATATGAGTCCTTGAAAATGACTCATGAAGGAAATGCTCAAGTCAAGGAGACTAAAGCTCTAGCTTTAATCCAGAAGTATGAAGCCTTCAAGATGGAGGATGATGAAGACATTGAAAAGATGTTTTCAAGATTTCAAACTCTTACTGCTGGATTGAGAGTTCTTGACAAGGGATACACCAAGGCTGATCACGTAAAGAAGATCATCAGAAGCTTACCCAGAAGATGGGGTCCTATGGTGACTGCATTCAAGATTGCAAAGAATCTGAATGAAGTTTCTCTGGAAGAGCTTATCAGTGCCTTGAGAAGTCATGAAATAGAGCTGGACGCAAATGAGCCTCAAAAGAAAGGTAAGTCTATTGCATTAAAATCCAATATCAAGAAATGCACTAACGCTTTTCAGGCTAGAGAAGAAGATCCTGAAGAATCAGAATCTGAAGAAGAAGATGAACTGTCCTTGATCTCCAGAAGGCTAAATCAACTCTGGAAGACCAAGCAAAGGAAGTTCAGAGGCTTCAGAAGTTCAAAGAAATTTGAACGTGGAGAATCGTCTGATGACAGAAGATTTGACAAGAAGAAGGTCATGTGCTATGAATGCAATGAGCCTGGACACTTCAAGAATGAATGTCCAAATCTTCAGAAGGAAAATCCCAAGAAGAAGTTTCATAAGAAGAAAGGTCTTATGGCAACCTGGGATGAGTCAGAAGATGATTCAGACTCTGAAGATGAGCAGGCCAACTGTGCGCTGATGGCGACAGAAGATGACGGATCAGAATCTACATCAGAATCAGATTCTGAAGAGGTATTTTCTGAACTTACTAGAGATGAGTTAGTTTCCGGTCTAACTGAACTTCTGGAACTCAAGTCTCAGATTAGTCTCAAATACAAAAAGCTGAAAAAGCTATTTGAATCTGAAACAAAGAAGCTTGAGTTGGAGAATTCTGAATTAAAAGAAAAACTTTTAAAATTATCCAATAATGTTGGATCTCCTTCTGATTCAGAAAAATCTACTCCTAGTCTAAACCATATTCTGAAAGAATATGATTTAAGTTTCAGGAAGTTCTTATCTAGAAGTATTGGCAGAAGTCAGCTAGCTTCTATGATATATGCTGTGTCTGGAAACAAAAGAGTTGGCATTGGTTTTGAGGGTGAAACCCCATACAAACTTGAACCTGTTGATGAAATGAAATTCACATACAAGCCATTGTATGATCAGTTCAAGTATGGCCACTCTCATGATATTAAGCACACTTCACATGCTCAAAGTTTTCACATAACACACACCAAAAAGCATGTGACACAACCTAGGAAATATCATGAAACTCACATTAAAAATTATCATGCTGTTCCTCCTATTGCTTACAATGTTAAACCCAAGTTCAATCAGAACTTGAGAAAATCTAACAAGAAAGGACCCAAAAAGATGTGGGTACCTAAGGATAAGATTATTCCTATTGCAGATATCCTTGACTGCAAAAAGGACAAAGCACAACATGTCATGGTACCTGGACTCTGGATGCTCACGACACATGACAGGAAGAAGGTCTATGTTCCAAGACCTGGTGCTTAAGTCTGGAGGAGAAGTCAAGTTTGGAGGAGATCAGAAGGGCAAGATAATTGGCTCTGGAACTATAAAGTCTGGTAACTCTCCTTCCATTTCTAATGTACTTCTTGTAGAAGGATTAACACATAACCTCTTATCTATTAGTCAATTGAGTGACAATGGTTATGATATAATCTTTAATCAAGAGTCTTGCAAGGCTGTAAATCAGAAGGATGACTCAATCCTATTTACAGGCAAGAGGAAGAACAACATTTATAAGACAGATCTGCAAGATCTTATGAGTCAGAAGGTGACTTGTCTTATGTCTGTTTCTGAAGAGCAGTGGGTCTGGCACAGAAGATTAGGTCATGCTAGTTTGAGAAAGATTTCTCAGATTAACAAACTGAATCTTGTCAGAGGACTCCCTAATCTGAAATTCAAATCAGATGCTCTTTGTGAAGCATGTCAGAAGGGCAAGTTCTCCAAACCTGCATTCAAGTCCAAGAATGTTGTTTCTACCTCAAGGCCATTAGAACTCTTGCACATTGATCTGTTTGGCCCAGTCAAAACAGCATCTGTCAGAGGGAAGAAATATGGATTAGTCATCGTAGATGATTATAGCCGCTGGACATGGGTAAAATTCTTGAAACACAAGGATGAGACTCATTCAGTGTTCTTTGATTTCTGCATTCAGATTCAATCTGAAAAATAGTGTAAAATCATAAAGGTCAGAAGTGATCATGGTGGTGAATTTGAGAACAGATCCTTTGAAGAATTCTTCAAAGAAAATGGTATTGCCCATGATTTCTCTTGTCCTAGAACTCCACAACAAAATGGAGTTGTAGAACGAAAGAATAGGACTCTGCAAGAAGTGGCCAGGTTAGAATCTATTCGTCTATTAATTTCATTTGCCACTCAACATAACATCACTCTCTATCAGATGGATGTTAAGAGTGCCTTCTTAAATGGTTATATAGATGAAGAAGTTTATGTCCATCAACCTCCTGGTTTTGAAGACTCTATGTCCCCTAATCATGTTTTTAAACTAAAGAAATCATTGTATGGATTGAAACAGGCTCCCAGAGCTTGGTATGAACGCTTAAGTTCTTTCCTTCTGGATAATGGTTTCACTAGAGGAAAAGTGGACACTACTCTCTTTTGTAAAACCTTTAAAAGGGATATTTTAATTTGTCAAATATATGTAGATGATATTATTTTTGGAACATCTAATGCTACACTTGGAAAGGAGTTTGCTGAGTCTATGCAGGCTGAGTTTGAAATGAGCATGATGGGAGAACTCAAGTATTTCCTTGGAATACAAATAAATCAAACATCAGAAGGAACGTATGTTCACCAAACCAAGTATGTGAAGGAACTTCTGAAGAAGTTTAATCTTCTAGACTGCAAAGAAGCCAAAACTCCTATGCATCCAACATGCATCCTAGGTAAGGATGAGGTAAGTAAGAAGGTAGATCAGAAGTTATACAGAGGTATGATTGGATCTCTTCTATATCTGACTGCTTCTAGACCTGACATTCTGTTCAGTGTTTGTTTGTGTGCTAGATTCCAATCAGATCCTAGAGAATCTCATTTAACGGCTGTTAAGAGAATTCTAAGGTATCTGAAAGGTACTACTAATGTTGGCTTAGTTTACAGAAAATCTAAAGAATACAACTTAGTAGGATTCTGTGATGCTGACTATGCTGGAGACAGAATTGAAAGAAAGAGTACTTCAGGAAGTTGCCAATTTCTTGGAAGTCATTTGATCTCCTGGTATAGCAAGAAGCAAGCAACTATTGCTCTATCAACAACAGAAGCAGAATATGTCGCTGCTGCTGGTTGCAGTACACAGATGCTCTGGATGAAGAGTCAGTTAGAAGATTATCAGATATTTGAGAGTAACATTCCTATATTCTGTGATAATACTTCTGCTATATGTTTATCTAAGAATCCTATTCTTCATTCAAAAGCTAAACATATTGAGATTAAACATCATTTCATAAGGGACTATGTTCAGAAGGGTGTTATATCTTTAAACTTTGTTGATACAGACCATCAATGGGCTGATATCTTTACAAAACCCCTGGCTGAAGATAGGTTTAAGTTCATTCTGAAGAACATCAGTATGGATTTATGCCCAGAATGAGAAGATGAGAAATTCTTATGTATGAGTATCTTCTGAAGTGAAAATGGACTATTTTTTTTCAGAAGTTCTGATTGAAATCTTTTAGAAATTATGATTCGGTTATTACTAACGTTTCATTATCTAAGTTGATTCAGAACATCTTTTAAAGCAAAACAGCTGTAACGTTTTATCTCGGGATGGTAAACCTGTCGTTACTATTCATGGATAAGCGTGCGTGCAGTTGAAGGGACGCCGACCATAGGTAACTGTGCTAGTCACCTCATTTGTCTTTATTATCTCTCCTCACGTCACGTAACATTAAATGCTTTTCATCATTTACTCTCTTTCAGTTTTTCTTTATATTCTTCAAACTTTTTTTCCTTCCCTCTCATATTTTCTCTATCTTTTTGCATTCATATCAAACCCTACCCGTTCATTATCTGCAAATCCATCATGAACTCCTCATCAAGCCCAGGAAACCATGGAAAAGATCAAAACAACAAGAGGAAAGCTGTTGAAACATCTCCCTCCAAACCCAAAAAGATAAAAATCACCTATGACCCTCTCAAGGTGAATCCATTCGAAGCAATGTTATCTGGAAACTATTCTAGACGTGTGTTTCAACCCCCTGGTGAAAGCCCTCCATCATCTCCATCTTCTTCCTCATCCTGTTTCCTTCTAGACTCAACTTCCTCTTCATCTAACCTTTCCTCTCCCTCAACCCATTCCGAAGAAATCTCTTCATCTTCACCCGCTGAGAATGTCGTCTCTGATAAAGATTGTGGAAGATCTGCATCAGAACCAAGTCTCCCTGACCCCTCGCCTGGAAGCCCAAGAAGCAGTCAATGATGCGCTTCACTCCTTCATGGCATGCTGGCACAGTTTTTGTCTTAGCTAGGGTCTTAGGCTTTGGTCTTAGTAGTTTTCGTTTCCTTGTTGCATCATCTTGTTAAACATAGGAACCTTTTGTAATATCTTTTGAATATCAATAAAAAGTTTCCTTGATTTACCTTCCAGTGATTTTATTTGTCGCTTTATTCATCTGAATCTTTTGAAATATTCTTTTTGATGTTATGACAAAAAGGGGGAGAAGATAAATGATAAATGATTTGATTAATCTATCAGTTGCTGGGTAAAGCTCCCACACATTTACTAACAAGAACTGCAAGTTCTATATGGTTTAAGTGTTTTGCAGGTATAAAGAAATGAAGAGAATCTTCAAAGCAAACACAAGAAGCAAAACCATGGAAACTGAAGCAAGCTGAGTGCTGTCAAGCTTCAGAAATCAGAAGCAAGAAAGAAGATAGAATTTGATCCATATTTGTCTATTTGATCTGACAAAATTCTATTTGCTCTGATACATTATTTTAGCCTATATGGCTCTGATACATTATTTTATGTTCTGACTCGTTCATGCTGACTTTTGTCGTTTAGTTTTTGTTCTGTAACATTTCAGGATGTAGAGATGCTCAGATGATGCTCTGGTACATTCAACAATGTTCTGATACAAATCTAGCATGAAGTGATGTTGGTAGAAATTCAAAGCTCTGAAGCTATCCGAGGGAAGCAGAAATCAGAAGCTGTGAATGTTCTAAAGATCCAGAAAACTCAAGTTCTGAAGCTGTCCTAAATGGAAGCAGAAATCAGAAGTTGTGAATGTTCAGAAGATCAAAGAAATTCAAGTTCTGAAGCTGTCCTAGATGGAAGCAGAAGTCAGAAGCTGTGAATGTTCAGAAGATCAAAGAAATTCAAGTTCTGAAGCTGTCCTAGATGGAAGCAGGAATCAGAAGCTGTGAGTGTTCTAGGAATCTAAAGAAATTCTAGTTCTGAAGCTGTCCAATGGAAGCAGAAGTCAGAAGCTATGAATTCTCTAAAGACAGAAGCTTATATGATCGTCTCTACCGAAATAATCAGGGAAGTCTTTTATTAAAGTTCTTCGAGTATTTATTTCAGGGGGAGATTATTTATCTCAGGGGGAGATTGTTAATCTTAGGGGGAGACATATTCATATGCTTATGCTATAGCTGTGTAATTTGTCTTTTGCCTTCTGTTCTTTCTGATCGCAAATTCATATCATTTATATATGTTTTTGTCATCATCAAAAAGGGGGAGATTGTTAGAACAAGATTTGTTCTGATCAATTATCTTAGTTTTGATGATAAAAATAATATGAATTTTGCTTAAGATTATATGGTACTCTAATCCATTGCAATTTCCTTTTCAGGAAATATATATAGAGTACGCATAATTCAGCGCTCAGAAGCTTTGTCTCAAAGGGTTCAGCATGCAACATCAGAACATGATCTGGCAAGACATCAGAAGATGGTCGAAGCAGAATCAGAACATGGGTCTATGGAAGCATCAGAAGAACAAGAGAACAGAAGCACTGAAGTACTGATGGTATCACGCTCAAAAGCACTTCAAGGTCAGAAGATCAGAAGATGCTATGCACCAAGCTGTTTGACTCTGATGATATTCAAACGTTGTATTCACAAACATCAGATCAGAAGGAAGTACAAGTGGCAAGCTACGTTGACTGACAAAAGGAACGTTAAAAGCTATTCTAGGCTACGTCAGTAGACACAGCGTGAACAAGGCTCGAGGTAGTTGACAAAAGCGTATAACATTAAATGCGATGCTGTACGGAACACGCAAAGCATTAAATGCATTCAACGGTCATCTTCTCCAACGCCTATAAATATGAAGTTCTGATGAGAAGCAAGGTTAACGATTCCGCACCAAAACAACTCAAATCAACTTGCTTAAACTCTGTTCAAATCAAAGCTCAGAATCTTCATCTTCATCAAAGCTCACTACATTGCTGTTGTAATATATTAGTGAGATTAAGCTTAAACGATTAAGAGAAATATCACAGTTGTGATTATCGCTTTCAAGAAGCATTTGTAATACTCTTAGAATTGATTACATTAAGTTGTAAGGAACTAGAGTGATCGTGTGGATCAGAATACTCTAGGAAGTCTTAGAGGTTATCTAAGCAGGTTGTAACTAGAGTGATCGTGTGGATCAGTAGACTCTAGAAAAGTCTTAGAGGGTATCTAAGCAGTTGTTCCTGGAGTGATCAGTGTGTGATCAGAAGACTCTGGAAGACTTAGTTGCTGACTAAGTGGAAAACCATTGTAATCCGTGCGATTAGTGGATTAAATCCTCAGTTGAGGTAAATCATCTCTGCGGGGGTGGACTGGAGTAGTTTAGTTAACAACGAACCAGGATAAAAATAACTGTGCAATTTATTTTTATCTGTCAAGTTTTTAAAGCTACACTTATTCAAACCCCCCCCTTTCTAAGTGTTTTTCTATCCTTCACAAAACACGGAGAATCGTGCTGTCAGCGGGTTTGACTGTCAACTGACTGTTCAAGCATTAACGTAGCAGTTAAAGTGAAAATTCAACAGTTAAAGTTAATTCTTTCTTTTTGTTTTTTTTTGTTGTGTTAATGGTGAAAATTT
This sequence comes from Vicia villosa, assembly GCF_029867415.1. NCBI lineage: Eukaryota > Viridiplantae > Streptophyta > Magnoliopsida > Fabales > Fabaceae > Vicia > Vicia villosa. Next base: position 2,244,794 of record NC_081180.1, on the reverse strand, counting down.
ATTTACATGAGTGGTTAGAAAAACACAGACATAATAAATAAATATACTGTACGCGAACGAAATTACCGATAATAACCTTGAAAAATATTTAAGGCACAGAAAAATAAATATTTAACTGGCAGAAAACACACAAGATATTATATGGATAATTAAACTACAATACGACAAATAGTACGACATTTAATACTGACAGTACAAATATTACATAATATAATGAACAGTACGACAAATAAACGGTACATTATTTGAAACCAAAAGATACGACAAACTTTAAAAATGACGATTAAAAACCCATGCTATAAACAACAGAAAGTAGATAATCGGAAGTGTAAACATCGCAGGTCCGCATTTTTTAGGACTGTGCAGACAGAAAAAAGACATGATCACCGTAGAAACAGTGATGACTATAAGAAACAGTGTATCCACCCACTTTGCCATTTTTGCCGGGGAAGAAGAGAAAATAAATTTGAGAGATGAGTTGAAATTTGATGTGAGAATTTATGAAAAAAAAATGAGAGGTATTTATAGAGTGAAAAGAAGGATAGAGACGTTGGGGAATGAAGTGATTCCGTACAAAAAAGGAAAATTTGAGTGGTAGTAGGATTTGAAAGAAAGTGTATGGTAGGGTTTGAAAAAGAGAGATGTGTAGAATAAAGTTAGGATTTGATTTTGAAAGAAATAGATTTGAAAAGAAAGGAAAAGATTTTGAAAATAATAGAATATAGTACAAAAATTAGTGGGAAACAAAAACTAATAATAATTTACTCGTTACCAGTACAGTCTGAATCCCCGGACTTTGCGCCTGCAAAAATTTAATTCTGTACCAATTGCGTCAGTACTATTTATCTGCAAATAAATCTCAAATAAACAGCGTGTGTGAAGTGATAAACAATACTTGGCGTTTGTGTAAGAATAAATTCAACAGCGAGCCAAAATACTGTATAATAAAAATTCTAAAAACCGAGTATTCATAAAATCAGGATATTTATGAAATAAAATCCAAGATTATATGAAACTCCCAATTTTTAGACAGAAGTCTGTTGCCTTCTTTCTGAAAAAAGATGCGGGCAAATTTTGGGGTATAACAGATTCACCATAGGAAATTTCTTTATAGACCTCCCAACTTTCTAGGTCACCTCTGGTGAAAAACCACATATACCCCTGACTTCGGAAATGCATTTCCGAAATGCAAGAAAAAGGTGTTTTCGGAGATGCATCTCCGAAAGCGCCTTTTTTTTTTCTTTCAAAATTTGTCTTATTTCGGAAATGCATTTCCGAAATACTGCGCGTTTTGCAGATTTAGCAAAACAGCCCCCTCCCCCCAAATCATTTGCCCTAAACCAATATCAAACTCAACCCCTCTGAGATTTTCTGCAAACCCACTTCCAAGGCTGCATCAAAGGCTTCAATCACCTTGCTATACTACATTCAAAAGCTCTCGAATCACTTCAATTTGTAAGTTTTATAATTGTTAGATCCATATTTCAAATGCATATTAGGGTTGTTTTCAATTGCATAAATGATATAGGGGTAGGTTGTTAGTAGTATTTAGGTTGTTAGAAGCATTACAAGTTGTTTTGAAGTTGGATTTTGAGGTCTGCCATGGAAGTTGCAAAAAACTTCCTCGCAGGGGTGTTTCGGAAGTTCATTTCCGAAAACACCTCCATTCCCAGTTTCGGAAATGAACTTCCGAATTGTATCAGAAGTGCAATTTTTTTTAGTTCTTTATGTTGTCTCGCATAATAATCGATTTCAATTTGTTTTCAGGAACATGTCAGACAACCAAGCATGCATCAGACAGGGTAGAGAGACCCAGACTGCGTTGGCTAGACGCGAGCGGGCGGCGGCGCAGCTGGCGTCGACACGGGGACGGGGACGACGTGTGCGAGTTCCCGTGGAGATGGACGAGGGTACCTCTGCATCTGGATCGAGGAGTCGTCTGGCTCGGGTATCTTCTTCCCGCCAGCGAGTGGAGGAGGATGAGGAGGGGGAGGAGGTGGCAGTGCCATACCACGAGGCGGAGGAGGTACCGGATGTTGACCCTCCACTCGGGTAGGAGGATGAGCAGGAGGAGGGCTTCCCGGGATGGCCCAGTGACACTTCCGTGCTGCTTACCTACCGCGATCACGTCGCTCGGCGTATCTGGGAGGGAGAGAAATTTTTTATAATTTGCCCGACTACATTATTTAACCGTTTATAATTTAGACGTTTATTCAATATTTTCTTAACGTTCTATTTAACATACTTTTTTATTTGTTTTTTTTGTAACAGGAGAGAGAGCCGTTGAAAATGGTGAACCACGCCCGGAAGGTTTTCAGTCTGTTTAAACCGACTGCCGAGTGGTTAACGACGCTGTGAGAGGTTCAGGGCTTAGTGGGCTCTGCATGACGGGGTATTCCACCATCAGCCACGGCATGCAGGGGGGCTTTGTGGAGCGGTGGCACAAGGAGACGTCTTCTTTCCACATGCCGGTTGGGGAGATGAGGATCACCTTGCATGATGTGCAGTGTCTTTTCCACCTGCCGATCAGGGGGGCGCTGTTGACCCACTCCCGGATCCAGAGGATCGAAGCCAGTGAGTGGACGACGCTCTATTTGGGTATGGAGCCCGAAGCTGCTGACTACGAGTGCATCACGACATCTGGGCCTCATATCCGGTTCACCACACTGAGCAGCTATTTCGAGCACCACCTGGACGCGGAGGCCGATGCCGAGGATGCGGGTGATGACCTATTTACACATTATCACCGTGGCTGCGCTCTCCGATGCTGGTACATGCATGTGGTAGGCGCTGCGATCTTTGTGGACAAGAGTGCGAGGTACGTCGACGTGACCTACCTCCGCTACTTCATGGACTTGACCACCGTTCACCAGTGGAACTGGGGGGCAGCTACTCTGGCATACCTATACCAGAAGCTGAATGAGGCCTCCAACTGGATGACAAGGCAGTTGACCGGATCCTGCACACTACTCACGGTACGTTTCATTTTAATTGTTTCGTATTTATTTATGTTTCGTATTTACTTATGTTTCGTATTTACTTACGGTACGTTACATTATCGTGTTTGTGTTTCAGAGCTGGATCATCTCTTACTTCTCCTGGATCCACGACTTTCACATTGATCTTGAGTACGTTGACGCCATGCCCAGGGCCGCCAGATACGTTCTCTAGAGGGGGAACAATGCGGTGGGACCATACCGTGGGTACCTGGACCGCACGATGCACGATGACGTCACCTGGAGGCCATTCAGCGACTACACTCAGGTTGTCCCCTTTGACGGCATATCTTTATATTCTGGCTGGTTGGCATGCGGGACCAGCATCATGGTCCGGTATCTCCCTGAGCGGTGCATGCGGCAGTTCGGATTTGTGCAGATGATACCCAGGTCACCTTTTAAGGCTGCTCCCGACACAGTGACCAGAGTGCATCTCACTGCCATATTTGAGGATTGGAAGCATCATGTGGTACCGGAGGAGTATCGTCGCATTCGGGTCACCCAGGACTGGCACAGTGTGGAGGGGTACGTCACATGGTTCTACCGGGTGTCACATCCTCTGCTGACACCCGATGCTCCCGGTGCTCCTAGGCCAGCACACGAGGAGATCCTAGAGAACCAGTAGGCCGAGGATGACCACGCCATTGATCTCCTGCCGATCTGCCAGCGGATAGAGATGCTTGGGCGGGACGAGTTGGATCGAGGTGTCATTCATCAGGGCGGTCCAGAGGCAGTCGCCGTGATGGAGATGATCGTCACTGATGCGGGCCGTGCGGCGGCATACAGGCGGCAGAGGAGGTCCCAGGGAGAGAGGGTTAGACATACCCAGTAGTGGTCGGGTTTATTTTTTTTTTGTTTTCGGATTGTATCTTTCGTACACTATTATTATTTGGATTTGGATCGGATCGGATCGGCTTGTATATATTACTATTTTTATCATATTAGTATATTAGTATTTTCTGTTTATATATCGCTTATTTTATTTGCCGTTTTCCTTTAATTAAAAATACGAGGCTGTTTCTAAAAACATAAAAAAAAAACACAATTTCTGCATAATTCGGAAGTTCATTTCCGAAACCCCCCAAAATCTGAAAAAAGGTGTTTTCGGAAGTGCATCTCCGAAAACACTCCCCATTTGGTGTTTTCGGAGATGTACATCCGAAGTCTGAGAAAATTTTAAAAAAAAAAATACTTCGGAAGTTCATTTCTGAAGCAGGGGTAAACTAGGGTTTTCGCTGGGGGTGACCCCATAGAAAGGTGGGTAAAGAAATTTTCTTCACGGTATCGAAAACCAAATTGGTCACTAATATCGAAACAAATATGCTGAGGTATCGAAACCAGCCATTTGGTATGAAAGCCAATTTCTCTTGTATTGAATCGGAGTATGAATTCTACGTGATGCTCTACTTGGTTTGCAAGAAAGCTTAATAAAAGTCCCAAATGATTAAAGATGATTTGTTGTGGTGACGTGTAACTTGTGCATTGAATTCAACTTGAGCACATAAAGAGTTAAAAACTTCACCAAGCATTTGACAAAAAAAAGTTTGTCATGATCGACATATTAGAAATTCTTTGTAAATCAGTTCACCTTCTATTTCTACTAAAAAAAAATAATAGAGCAATATGGCTATAAAAAATTGTAGATATGGATTTGAATTCTGCAATTGTAATCAGTTCAATATAAATAATAGTACAAACTGTGGTAATAATAATGATTTAAGTCTTGTGATGTCACTGGAGGAGTCCAGACAATTACTATCTCTTTTTGGTACGAGTCTTAACATAGTTTTAAAACCTCCTATCAAATCTTCGCAGTTACGTCAACAAAGTTTTCACTATAATTTATCAATAGGGGTGGGAATAGGCCAGGCCGGCCTACAGGGGCCTACGGCCTAGCCTACATAGGCCTAGGCCAGGCTAGGTCTATTTAATAAAGAGACCAGGCTTAGGCTTTTTTAAAAGCCTATTTTATTAAATAGGCCAGGCTTAGGCTATTAAAAAAGCCTATGAAGCCTTATAGGCCGGCCTATATTTTTATATATATTAGAAATATGTTAAATAAAATGGTTCTTTTATATATATATATATATATATATATATATATATATATATATATATATATAACAAATGTTAAATAGGTTTACTTATATATGACCTACAAGATTTCTTAAGTTATATAGATTAATTGAAAACTTTAATGAGATACAGGCTTTTTAAATAGGCTTTCAGGCCAGGCCAGGCTTTTAAAAAGGCCAGGCCAGGCCAAAAAATTGAGCCTATGATAGGCCGTAGGCCAGGCTTAGGCCTTTTAAGTTTATCGTAGGCCAGGCTCAGGCCTTCTAAAGCCTAGCCTAGCCTAGCCTATTTCCACCCCTATTTATCAAGCAAAAGTTATTATAGTTTGAATGCAAAGGTATAGTTATTTTGATTTGTTAATTACATAAAAGTTTAATTCATGTTTTTAGTCCATACATTTAATTTAGTATTTTTCTTTATTCGCTTAATTAAAAAATATTATAAGTTAGAATCTGTTTGGTAAGATAAAAAAAAGTGGTTTTAGCTTTTAGCTTTTAGCTTTTAGCTTTTCAGCTCATATTAATAAAAAAGCTCTGTTTGGTAACTCTATTTAGCTTTTAGCTTGTAGCTTTTTTACTAGCTTTTAGCTTTTTTTGCAAAAGCTATTTGAAGTAGCTTTTGAGCTTATAGCTTTTAGCTTGTGTGTTTTTCTTCCATTAATACCCTTATTATTTTAACTAAAATATATTATTACTCTCATTAATTAAAATGCCATTAATGTCATTTTGTATCTATCAGCTAATGAAACAGCTAATTTACCAAACACCCACATTAACTTATCAACTATCATCTACCAGCTAAAAGCTATCAGCTACCAGCTATCAGTTAGTTTTATCAAACAGAGCCTTAGTCTATTAACTTTACTTATCTTATTTTATTTGGTCTCTTAATTTCATCAATTTCGAGAAAGAAAACGTAAAGTTCTAGTAATGTAGATGTACAATAAGACTCAAGATTCAAACGTGACTCAACATTTATATTATAAAGTCGAATTTTCACTTATTGTAACCTTATTGTGACCATCTTTACAACACCTATTTAAGTAGAAATTCTACTTTATAATATAAATACTTAGACGGAAGAAACTAAATAAGATAACCGAAGAAAAATTAAGAGACTAACTTGCAACGTTTTTTAGTTAAGAAACTAAAACGAAATATCAAATTAAGTCAATGGAGTTGGAGACTCAATATGCCTTACATAAAACTATCCTCAAAAGCAATTTTATGGCTACATGTACAATTTAATAAACTCATTTATATATAAAAAAATATTCGCATTAAAACGAACATAAATTCATAAACAACCCATAAAAATGTTTTAATTAACTAATTTTACTAATTAATTTTTAACCACTTTAATTGGTTAATTTAATTTATTTAATTAATTTTGATAGTTAATTTTAATTACTTTAATTAGTTATTTAATTAGTTAGTTAAATATATTTTAATTGATTAATTAAAGAGTTAAATATACAACTCTCCTTGTAATGTTAGTGAGTTTAGAATTTATTGACAAAAGTATTAGAAATTTAAGATGGATTTATTATGATAAAAAAGATGACGATGCATACGATTTTACTTCACACTTCAATGCAATGCCTATTAATGCAGATATATTTGTGGAACATTTTCTTGAAAACTTTGATTATGAGGATAGGGAACCTAAGTGTGTTAACGAGGTGAAGGAAATGGATAGGTTATAAAAGGAGTTGGTTGAAGGGTTAGATGATAGTGAAGATGAAAGAGTTAGGAAGGTCCAGGTAGGCCTGGGAAGGTTAGGATAATAGAAAATGGGGAGGATGATGCAATAAAGAGAAGATCTAGGGTTGCATATAAGTGCACCAAGTGTGATAAATTTGGTCACAATGCATTGACTTGTAAGAGCAAGACACAGGACCCCAATGCACTAAAAAGAAAAGGTAAGTAATCTTTGTAAAATGTGTGTTTTTTGCTGACCTAACCTATTTTTGTGCCTAACATAACCTGTTTTAATATGAATGTGTAGAGAAAAGTTAAATCTGAAACTGCAATTCCTATTGAATCTGCAATACCTACTGAATCTACAATGCTTCCAGAAACTACAATGCCTGCTGAATCTGCAATGCATGCTGATGAGCATACTCAGACTGCAATGCCAGCTGATTCTGTAATGCATGTTGCTAATGACCATAGTCTGTGTAATGTTGTAACAGACTTTTCTCAACCTCTTCAACTTTCAATATATGAATAACCCAAATCCAAGATGTAAACAAGTGTTTCCCAATTCCCTAATTCCCTTAGATAACTCCAAAGGTTTCCCAAAAACCGTTGCGATTCTAAGGTTTCCCTTGAGAATAGCCAAAACCATATGCTATGCCTTTAAACCCTTGTTCTCCCTTGTTGTTGTAAGCTCTGAGATTATCACCCTTTAAACACAAAGAGATACATATTTATAATAGCAAAAACCCAAGGCAAAAAAAACACAACCCCATTAATTATTATGATAAAATATTATAAATATCTTATAATATATTTTATATTAATTTAGACTATTTCTAAATTAATATATATCCAATATTCTAACATTAAATAACGTATCCGCAAACTGAACCGGTCAAACCCGAAATCCGTGAACTACCCAAACCAAACATTCTTGTTGTTTTTTGGCTTCTTATTTTTGGCAACCTCGAAACATGTTTTCTTTCTCTTCATCAACAAACGTTTTAAGGCACATTTACAACAGTCTCACTTATTTGAGTGGAGAGAGTCAATTTATGATTGAGAAATGGACAGAAAAAAGAGGCACAAAATCTGCTACAAAAGAGAGAGAAAATGAGAACCATATTCCCGTTTTCCTACAATTAGTCTCACTAAATCAACGATTCTGGATTGGTTAACAAAGTGTGGTCTGGGAGATATTTGTTTCTCACTGAAGCTGCAGATTTTGGTAATTTTTTGAGCTTCTTATTTCTTATTTGTAAGCTTTGTTTGTTTTGTGATTTTACTATTATTAGCACAACAATCTCCATCACAAATGTGATCACCCACATCACTAGCATTGATCCACACTAGGATCCACTTCCGCTCTCCCACCGAACCAATCAGGCTCTGATACCACTTGTTGGAGAGTCTGGAATGCGAGGCCCGAAAGTGCAAGTGGCCAAACGTTTAAGATCCAAGAGATCTTGACACCACATATTTATCCATAACCTTAAGACAATAAGAGCACGAGTCATCTCTCTTATAAACTCAACATTTCTATCATTCCTATTCGATGTAGAATCTTAACACTTTCACAATTGAAACTCAACAAATCTAACTCTTTGTCAAAATGTTCTTGTTCTTGCATGAAGAAAAATCACAAATAAAAACGTGTAAACACCACAAATAAATATTTAATTTTTTTCTTTTAACGAATTTTTATAAATCGTCATGAGTTAGAGATTGACCTATTAACTCTAATACTAAGGAAATTTGATTATTTTTTATAGGAAGCCAACACCCCATAAATATAGCAAAATATTACTCAATTATCCTTTTAATAGAATTAGAATATAAATAATCATTGAAAATTCTGAATTTGATGAATCATATGATTGACTTTATTTAATTAATAATCCTCTAATCTAAAGCCGGTTATCACATGAGACTTCAATATCTCTAATTACTTAATTCTTCACCAAGTAAAACCATCTTGCATAAGACTTTTTAACAATATTATATTAATATAATGTGCAACATCAACACGTTGATATGTTAGTAATGCTTACCACGTTTTATCATCACAAAAATTCTCTACCTTAAATACGTGCATGACATTCTCACAATGCACCAAACATTACAAACAACATGAAGCTCATCAACCTTTCATTGTTCCTTTTTGTGTTCATCTTGGAATTAAGCACCAATGTCCATGGTTTTTCATCACCAAAAAAATCTTTGAAACCTTTAGTACCTGCTGAAGCTTTGCTTTCTATCAGTCACTATCATTCAACATGTCCAGATGCTGAAGGCATTATCTCACAAAAAGTTGCTGCTTGGGTTAACAAGGACCCTACTTTGGCACCTTCCATCATCCGTTTGCATTTCCATGATTGCGCCGTTCGAGTAAGTAATCACATACCTTAATCTCTTTTTAAATTTTACTATCAGTGTTAGTGACGTGTTTCTGGTGTCTGTGTGGTGTATCTGGTGTCTGTGTTTCATAGTTTTTTATACGATGCAGGGATGTGATGCATCAATATTGCTTAACCACAAAGGGAGTGAGAGAACTGCATTTGAGAGTAGAACCTTGAGAGGTTTCCAAATGATTGATGAAATCAAGACTGAGCTAGAGAAAAGATGTCCAAGAACAGTTTCTTGTGCTGACATTCTAACTGCTGCTGCAAGAGATGCAACAATTTTAGCAGGAGGACCATTTTGGGAAGTTCCATTCGGCCGAAAAGACGGAAAAATCTCGTTAACAAAAGAAGCAAATTTGGTTCCACAAGGACATGAAAACATAACAGGCTTACTTGCATTTTTTCAAGAAAGAGGACTTGACATGCTTGATTTGGTTACTCTTTCCGGCTCACACACAATCGGTAGAAGCACTTGTTATTCGATTATGAATAGGATTTACAATTTCAATGGAACAGGTAAACCTGATCCTTCACTTAGTGCCTATTACTTGAAGTTGTTAAGGAAAAGATGTAAAAAGGATTTGGATTTGGTGCATCTTGATGTTATAACACCAAGGACTTTTGACACAATGTATTACAAGAATCTTGTGAGGAAAGTTGGTTTGTTGTCAACAGATCAATTGTTGTTTTCAGATAAAAGGACAGGTCCTTTTGTGGAGGCATTTGCAACACAGCCTTTTCTTTTTGATAGTCAATTTTCTGTGTCAATGGTGAAGCTTGGGAATGTTCAAGTTTTGACTAGGCCTAATGAAGGTGAAATCAGAGTGAACTGCAATTATGTTAATCATGTTTGAGGGATTTTTTTTGTATTTATTGTATTGTTTATTTCATTGTTACAATGTTATGTTTGTTGTATACCTTAATGAGGCTCAAGATTAAATACTTATGAGGCTTGAGGAACACTTTGTTGTTTCAATAATATTTCAAGATTAAGGGTGTAACTATTGATTTAAGAGTGTAGTAGTTTAAATATACATAATGATACTCTTTCAGTTACCAAAAAAAAAAAATGATACTCTTTCATGCATTAATTTTTCATGTTAGTAAACTTGTTAAGAATGTGATGTAAAAGAAAAATCAAATCTGTGCATTGATGAAGACCTCATCAAAAATTGAAAAATCAAGATATACAATTGATAGATTCAATCGATTAAAAGATCAATCGATTAAAAGAGGTGAAAATTGCAAGATTAGATTTGATTTTTGAACAGCGCACTCCTCATTCAATTCCTGATCCAGCTTCAAGCCCAAATCCATCAGAATACACGTTGGACACTAAAACATCCTTAAATTATGAAGATCAACCGGATTAATTTTTCATTACTCCTCTACCACAATTCTTTCCAATGAAGCTTGTGGTGACTTGCTGATAAGATAACACGCCATGTTAATTTCCTCTTCCCATAAATCATGATAGTTCAACATTTAACAAGAGACATCTTGCCTTTTTAGTTATATACCTATTAATTATCTCTGCCACACCATTTTGTCGTGTTATCTTACAAATTGAGAAATGTCTTTGAATATTGTATTCTTCATAAAACCTCTTGAAATTCAAATTAGTGTATTATGTCTCATTATCAGACTATAAGTACTTGATTTTTCTGCCTGTTTGATTCTTTACCTTTGCATTTTGAATTTGGTAAAGACTTCAGATTTTAAATTCAAGAAATACACTCAAACCTTAATAAAATAGTTTGCGAAAGTTACAAAATACTTGGAATCACCCATGGAAACCTCTTTGGTAGACCCCCCCCACCCATCATAATGCACATACTTTAAAATTCCCTCTATTTTGTACTTTCCAGTCTTGAACTGAACGTGACACTGTTTTTTAAGTACATAATACTTACACAAATCCATCTTGCAACTATGAAACCCTTCAGTAAATTTCTCTTATGAAATTCGATCATCCCATCACACATGTAGGGGAAACTATTTTCGTGTAGGTTATTTAGGGAAATCAAGTTCTTCCTTAATTTTAAAATATATGACATCGTTCAATATTAGCACGCCACCACCATCCATGAAAATTTTAGTTTGTTTCATTTTAGTGATAGTACATGATTTATCATCATCTAGATAAACAAATCCAAAATTACCTTATCAGAATGTAGTGAACCATTTTTTGGTGCAACGTCATACGACAAGAACAACAAGAGTCAAGAATTCACACATTTGTGCACTTGTTCGATAAAACACAAAATATATTTTCTACACTGCATCACACATTTCTGTTCGTACAGTTCATCTTCTAATCAGTTGAAAATTTGCGATCTAATTTGGTTCCACGATCAGTTGAGGGGATTATGATCGAAGTCTATGTATCTTAGGCTATATTTTGGAGTTTGGAGGGGAGGAGAGGGGAATGGAAGACTTCCGAAAATGAATTTTTAAAAAAATATTTGTATAAATTGATAATAGAGTCTATATCATTACTATATTTTTAATTTTGTGAATACTATAACAAATATTTTGAAAATTCATGTAAGTCCTTTAAAATTCTTCAAAACTCTCGTTCAATACAAATTTTGATAGTTCTACGTGTCATGGAGTTTTTGGTGAAATGAAAAAAAGCAAATCCTCTAAAACCCTTTCAACCAAAATCATTTAATTTTTTCAATCTAATCCTACTATTTTTTCAAAGTTGTTTCATTCCTTCCTTTTCAAACTCTCAAACTTAACCTTAGTGCGAATGAGACTCTTTAGTCACAAGAGTGAGAATTTGTGATGCATTATCTTGGAGGATCTGAATCCTTGAACGGACATCATGAATGAAAATGACGAACCATTGATCACATTACTTTAGAACCAACTATTGGAGAAGGTAGGAAAAGAATATTATGTTTATGAAAAGGTTATAGTTGAGGAATTCTCTCTAATCATCAAGCCTCCTGATATTTGTGGTGGTCTTGGCCCTGTGTGGTTGCAGAAGGATGACATTGATCATAAAATTGAGTATTATTCAAACAAATTAATTTGACCGTCTATATTAGGTGTTTATAATTCACAAATATGGAATGCGGTACAGGACATAACAATTTTGTTTTTTTCTTAAATAATTGGTAAAAGATAAGACTGAAAACCAAAATACATGTACATAAATAAAATTAGGAAATACAATACATATAGAAAAACAGTAAAATTTATTTAATAAAAATTAATATAATATGAAATATCCATTTAGAAGCATAGGAAACGTTGTTGCCTCTGTTCTTGATAATATTCGTTCTTCATAGCCAATTTTGATTATCAATCTTCTCAGGTATTATACCTAACGTTTTCTTCCACTACTATTTCTTTCTCTCTATCTTTTCAAATTTCAATAATTCTCCAATTGCAATTATCATTTTCAATCTTAACAACAATTACGTCGGTGTTAGACATGTATTATAGATTCATAGCCTTTAACTATTGCTTTTTTTCTTTCTAATTAGTCTTTGCAAACACATTAGTTTATATATTGTAATTGTGATTATAATTGTAATTGTAATTGTAATTATAATTATAATGACCATGCATGCATATATCTAGATTCAATTATATTCTCATTCAAAGAAACTCTACTACTTTGTTAGGTTTAACTCTGAGTGGTTAAATCTCAAATCGATTATGAATCGGTGAAATGATAATATATATAAGATAGTTGACTCATATATATGATGCTTTGGGATTTTGGATGAATACGTCATGTCTTATTTCTTATGGTTCTGGATCATTGATCCATTGTTGCTCGTGAGTCATGACGCTACTTTGGACTCCCCAACACTGTCATACTCATACAATACGATTTTTTTTTTTTTTATAGAAATAACTTATCTGATATTTGCTTATGCTATAAGCTATGAAACACGTACACCATACACAACACCGACACTAACACGTACACAATTTTTTTTAGAGGTATCAGTGCTTCAGAAGCTACAAGCGTTTGAATACCTTACAACTTGAAATTTTCAGGTAACGAATGAAGCATTTGTGAGTTGATGGGAAGTGATGAGACTCAACGGTTATTGCTTTCAGAGACAAGGGACCATTCTCATGTCAATGAGAAAAGTGACCTTCAGAGAAGACGACCGCGGCGTGGCAGCGCTTCAGACACAGAGATCAATCTGTTGCAACAACAGAATGCTATCCTCCAAACCCCTCAATCTATATATGAAACACAAGAAGCAGAACTCAATTTCAAGCCAGTACTCTTGTGTTTAGCAGCATACTTAGGTACAGGCACATTATGTTTCTTTCTCGCAAGTTACCATATTCAAGGCATAAAAACAAATGGATTCCTTGATGCTCTTTACTTCTGTGTCGTCACGATGACAACCGTTGGTTACGGCGATCTCGTTCCTAATAGCACTATAGCGAAACTACTTGCTTGCCTTTATGTTTTTACTGGTATGGCTCTTGGTGGCTTGATTCTCAGCAAAGCAGCAGATTACATTGTTGAAAAACAGGAAGTATATCTTGTTAAAGCGATATGCAACGCCGAGAAACTCGGTCTAGACGAGGTTTCTAAGGAGCTTGTGACTAAGAAAAGCAAATACAAGTTTTTGCTTTCAGTGTCCACTTTTATAGTACTCATGATTGCAGGAACTGTTTTTCTGTATTTTGTTGAGAAACTAGATTTCGTCGATGCATTCTATTGTGTTTGTTCGACGGTTACTACTTTAGGTTATGGCGATAAGAGCTTCTCAACTGCTATTGGTAGGACTTTTGCTGTGTTTTGGATATTGAGCAGCACCATTTGCTTGGCTCAGTGTTTTGCATATCTTGCTGATTTTTATACCGAAGATAGACAAAGATCGTTGGCGAAAATGGTCCTTACGCGAAAGTTTTCGCCCCGTGATCTTGAGGCAGCTGATCTTGACGGAGACAAAGCTGTCAGGTACGGCCATAAAAGACTATTTTGACAGACACTTTACAGTTTCAGAAATGTATTTGTCAATTTGCAAAAATTGGAAATTATTTCGACATTAGATACTGATATAGATCAACATTTTTTTGCAGTGCTGCGGAGTTTGTTTTGTACAAGTTGAAGGAAATGGGAAAGATCAACCAAGAAGATGTTACAGATGTGATGGAGATTTTTAGAAAACTAGATTGTGATCAATCAGGAACTCTGACTGAAGCTGATTTCAGAAATTCTCAAGTCTGAAACATCTCAACATTATAACAATAACTTTTTTACGATATACATTGCGAATTTTTGCATACATTTTCATCATTTATACTTTGTTTTCGCTACATAATCCAAGATTTAAGCTGAGAATTTGAAAACACCTCCAAAAGGTTGATAGTGCAAGAAAGAACACAGTAGTGGAAGCAAACTAGGGCCAAAAATATGACAGAATTGTCACTATTTGTGGGGAAATTGGGAATGACGAATAAATAAAGTGCATAGGAAAGAGACTTTTTTTTTTAAGAGAAAAGACACATTCTTATTCTTCTTTATAAGGTGCTTGCTCGAGAATAACAGTTGAATTTGATCATTTCTTATGTATTAAGCATTGTGATTTTTGTTAACACTTGCCCATTGGAAATAGGTAAATGTATCATTCCTAAAAAAACAGAAATAACACAAAATAAATGACAAGAAGAAGAAAATTTTATTATTTCAACTTGTCATTTACATTATCTGACCCCTGATTATCATAATGATGATTTCTCCTCCTCCTCCAGTGCAAGACCTACTCCCTCAGACAATCACACATTCCAATCAACCACCCAAATTCCAATCAACCATCCAAAGGCCATGCTTCGATGCAACCTCCATCGCAACCAATCATTCCCGGACAAAATATATTTCAAAGACTCCAAAATCTATACGAGCATAGTGTCGCACGCTCGCGAAAATGAACAGAGTCGCCACCAATATATTTATCCCAAAGAGGGAAAGGAATATCAGAAAACCTGGAATAAAGAAAGGATAAGAAAAGAGGTCTTTCGACCAGAGATAGGGTACGGGAGTCGGTTACGCGAGGGGAAGGTGCTAGCACCCCTCACGCCCATCGTACTCGATGGTATCCACCTATGTTTGTTGCTATCTAAAGGGTGTATAAATCTAAAGCTTAATTACTAAGGGAATGCATGCAAATGAAAGAAAAGAAACACGGGGAAAATAAGGTTTATAAATAGTTGTGCTCGCTTAGGCCCCGCGACTTGATGCCTACGTATCCTTTTCAGGAATCAGAGCGCCGTAGTTCGGCTCTTTAGTTTTTGTTTGTTTTTGTGTTTTTTAGTGGACGAAGTTACATTCGCACTCCGCTGCTCGACCTCTGGAGTCTTAAGCTGGGAATGGAGCGGAAATAACGTGTCCGATTAAAGAATGCCTCGGAGGCGAGATAGAGAAAAGAATTTGAGCGTTCAAGTGGCACCCTAAAGCAAGGGAGACTCGAGTTGCTCTTTGGTTTGTGTTTTTTAGAAGTTGGGAACTTACGCCTGAATGGAACCCTAAAGCAAGGGAGATCCAAGCACTCGAACGTTCCCTAAAGCAAGGGACGTTCAAGCTTCCATTCCTTTTTTAAGAATTTTCACTTTTTTATTAATGTTTTATTAAGTGTTTTCTTTGTATTTTTTAAAGGGGTTTTATTTTGATATTTATTAGATGTTTTAAAGTTGAAAAGGAAAAGAAACTAGCCTAAGTATGAAGGGAATTTCTACCTAATGTTATCATGGTTTCTACCTAAGGTTAGGAATAAAAGAATATGAACATAAAGATCACAATTAGAAGTCAATAGGTAAGTAACACAATGGTGCAAAAATTGGTATACAAGCTCATAGTAACAAGTCAAAAATGTAGTACAAAATGAACCAAAAATACTACTATTTTTTATATTGATTTTTATGGGAGAAATTGAATTGCAGGTCAAGTAAAAGACTAAAACAAAAGCCTAAAACTAATATTTTTTAGTGATTTTTTATATGACAAAAATATTGTATTAAAGTCTAAAATGGTAGGAAAAAATTAGAATTTTATTACCTAAAAGAAGAGTGGGAAAAATCTAAGTAAAAAGATCTAAAATCCTAATAATTTTGTGAGTCAGAGGGGGCTGCGAACAGGGATTTGGCCCAAGATATTAGTTCTTTGATCCAAAAAGTGCCTGGGCCTTCAGAGGGTGCGGATAATAGTAACTCGGCCCAGTATGTATTGATCTAGTTCAGATTTTCTCTTGCATGCCGAAAATGATTCAATGGGCCATAGGGGGAGTTATCAATTCGGGTCCAGGGATCCACTAATGATTTTAATTCAAATGTAATAATCAGACTTTAATTCAATTAATGTCAATTGACTGAAATTAAACCTTATATTCTATTCCAATTATATCAATTAATCAGATTAATGACATTAATTAATAATAATAACAATGAAATAAAAAAAGGGATTAGGGTTAAATTATTTGTGACCTCTGAGCTCTCAACCAAGTCTTCTTCTTCTCTACCTCACGAACTCGCGCCGCAAAACGGCGGAGGACTTCGTTTTCTCTGACCGGTTCTGCAAATCGCCGCCGTAATCACTCTCGTCTCCAAATATCCCTCTCGTCGCCTCAAACTCTCTCATGACCGACGGTGTGATGCGGTAGGGAGACACATCTTCTCCGATCTCGATCTCTCGAACCTTAGCTTTCAATCTCTTTCACCTTCTCCGATTCACCTCTGGTTCTCGCGTGATATTGAGTTTTTTTTTCGATTCAGTGATGATAGCGAGGTGTGGCTATTGTGTTTGAAGAATGATCGATGATGAAGGTTGAAATGAGATTGAAGGGGTTTCTTGATTCTGAACTTTTGTTACGATTTTCTGCAGGTTATCAATGGAGAGTGGAGACGGATGAATCGATGATGATGATGATATTGAAGCGCCGAGTGGAAGGTTGATTGTTTTCTGCTGAATTTTTGTTATAGGTTGAAGAAGAGTTGGTGAGATGAAGAGCTTCAAGTTTCGTTGCAGGTTTGTTACGATTCTTCCTTCAACTCTTTCTTGCTATGGTGTTCTGTTCTTTATGATGCAGAGTTTGTGAATTTCTTGCAGATTTCTGAAGGTTGAGGGATATGTGAGGAAGATGATTGATGATGAATGGAGGTTGAGTTGAGAATTGGTGAAGGTTGGAGCTCGGTTCAGAGGTGAAGAAGATGAAGAGAGAAAGATGAATGGTTTGGTGAAAAGGAAGAGGTGTGAGGAGTGATGAATTGAATTGTGGAAAATGGTGGAGCGAGCAACTGAAGCATGATGAAGATGTTATATAGGTTGAGAGGATCTAAGCAATGGAGGGAGATTGAAGAGTGAAGCTTGTTAAAGATTTTTGGTGAGTTTTTCTCCTTTCCCATTTTCTGTTATGATTCGGTTAGCTTTGTTAGGAGGCAGTTAGAGATTGTTGGAAATCGGTTATATGGCGGTTAGAAGTTAGTTACAAAGTGTTAGGGAATCAGTTAGTGGTTATTGGTAGTTACAAGTTTGGTTAGGAGGTTATGAATCTGTTATTGTTGTTACACAGGCTGTTAGCTTTTAGTTGGTTAAATCAGTTAGGAAAGTAGTAACTGATTTTTGGGAAATTCGTTAGGGTTATTGATATGGTTAAAAAGAGGTTAGTTCTGTTAGAGAAAGAAACAAATGAGGCTGACTGAGAGTTAATTGGATAGAGTTTGGAAGGTTAAAGTTAATTTGAAAGCTGTTAGTTAATTGGTTAAAGGGTTCTGTAGGTAAATATTCACTTGTCTTCTTTTTCGAAACTGGATAAGGTATGTTATGGGGCTGCACTAGGTTGCTGGAATATGAATATGTTGGTGAGGTTAATATGGTGTAAGTAGCCTTTTTCTTCTTCTATTTTATCAGTAGGTTAATCTAGATCATGTTAAAAATTAGTTAACAACTGGGAAATAATTTATGAGCTGTTCGTTTTGTGCAATTCTGAGTTGTGTGTGCACAGGGCTAGTTTGGAGACGCAGTTAAATGGTTATTGAAAGGATAGATAATGGTGATAAAGCAGTTAGGTGATTGGGACCGTTAGATTCGTAGCTTGTGTTAATAACCAGTAGCATTAATTTACTGATGAACAGTCTCAAATGTCAGCTATATAAATGGACGGTAAATGGATGGTTATTGAATATTGTTTCTGAACTGCACTGTAGGCTAATGAAACTGTATGTGTTTATGTTTCAGCATGGCTATATATGTTAGTGAAGGGTTAATTCTTTTTCGGTTTCCTTATATGCAGGTGTGGAATGGTATAAATGTGGAGACCTTGAAGAAGACTTGGAGAAAAAGAAAGATGAGTCAGAAAGTGGAAGACCATGAAGTTTGAGGTTTTAGAAATGATAGTTTAGTGAATTATTGATAAAGAGTGATAGACTTTTGTAGCTTGGATAAATATGAATGATATTTGTATTCGATATAAGTGAACAATGTAATGATCTTGAATTATTAATGGATGCCTGGATGCCTTTGGTGCCTTGAACAAATTTTGAACTCCTTCTCTTTTTCGATGTGTATCAATTGAACTCAGAACTCTGATGATTTTCAGATTTGTAGCTTGAATCTCTTTGCAAAGTAATTGGCTTAGATACGACCCACTCTTGAATTGATGAAATGAAACCAACTAAATCCTCATCTTTCTCTTGCGTAAGAACCAGAGCTAATGATTTGCAATCCACGCTACTAAGTGGCCCAATATCTCAAATAATAAACTTAAACTTGAACCAAGTTGCATGATGTCGAGGATTAACTCAATTGAGTCTCTGGTGATAGTGGAACCTTAATCTGTCCCATAATTCTTGATCCCATGTCCAATTATTGATTAAATGAATGCATGATTTTATTTATGACCTAAGATGTATGAATATGGAAGTAATAAGCCAGTTAGAAACAAAATTAGATGGGCAAATTTTGGGGTGCAACACATAGCAAACACGTGGACATCATACTCTACCACTACCACGCCCGGGGGCATGAAATGTAAATTATTCGTGCCAACCCACAAAGGAGCCAAAATAACGTGGTTCAAAGACCTATTGGACAAAAGCATGAGCTCTTGGAGGAAACTCTGCAACTTTGTTGTCGCCCAATTCACTTCTCGAACGCAGCAACCCACTATGATAGTCGTCCTTAATGGGATTCAATATAAGAATAAGGAAAATCTATGGGAGTACATTGATCGATTCACCAAATTAGAATGGGAGTGGAAGAACAATGATAAATTAAAGTTTTGAATATATATATATATATATATATATATATATATATATATATATATATATATATATATATATATATATATATATATATATATATATATATATATATAAAAGTTTGTAGCTTTCAGTTTCACTTGCTTAAAAACAACTCACACAGAACCTTAACGAAGAATCCTAAATAACAAGAGCCATAAACACATATCATCCTCAATACGAAGATATGTATTTAGGACTCTCGTTCGATACTTTCCAGAATAAAAGACCTAAATAATTTCTTTCACTTCTTCTTCGCAAATTTGATACGTCAAACATCACTACTCATGTTACATTAATGTTGTTGATGTTGTCGTCATTGTTTGTTTTTGTTGTTGATGTTTAGACCTGAAGCCCTAGAATTTAATCTTGTTGTTGTTTAAACTAAGATTGATGTTATCGGTTTATTGCTAATGTTGATATAGGTTGAGAGATTGCTTTTTTAGTTGTCGTATAATGTTAGTTGCTGGTGTTATTGGGGTTGTTGTTGTTTAGTTGTTCTACTTTCCAAAGTTATAAAAAAACTATATGTTGTAGTTTAGATGTTGTTATTGAGTTTGAGTTTGATATTGAGATTATGTTTTTGTGATTCTTTGTGCAACTCTAATCTTGTTCCGTCGAACATGTCAAAAGGACATTATAGTGACAAAAACTACAGTTGAGTTTGTTGTATCTAATGTTGATTGTTTGTTTCACTAACCTCTCTATGAATATATAACCTATTAAATTGATTTTGGAAATAATAATATAAAAAATTATGTTGTATTTGAAAAACATCTTACACTAATTCATATTTTTCAAGTATTATGTTACTCATCATTCATCTGATATTCTTTTATGGTTAAAATCTCTCCGATACTTCTAGTTTACATTCAACTTTCTTCCATACTTTTCATTTTTAAAAAACATCAAATTTATATGCTTTCAATAATGAATTAGTAGAAAAGGAAATGTTGAATGAAAAACTTGAAACATTGAAGAGATTTTAACCATTAAAGAATGTGATATGAATGATGTTCGAAACTCATTGATTAGTGTAAGTTGTTCTTCGAATATAACATAATTGTTCATATAGTAATTTATAAACCAATTTGAGAAATTATATGTTCGGTTAGAACTTAGTGAATAAAGCAATCCACATTAGATTTAATAAATTCAATCGTGTTTACCCGTTAGTTAAATGTCAAAACCGACCCGTTAGTTAAATGTCAAAACCGAGGGGAAAAGTGTTTTCGCCATTTAAAAATTCTAAAAAGGATTTCCCTGACCCATGAACTTTACACATTACCCGCTAGGGGAACTAAAACCGAGAGGTAAAGTGATACTTTTTATGACGCACTAAATTACCTCGCATTTGAAATCGAGGTAACACCTCATATCCAAATGAGGTTAAATGTATTTTTCATTGTAGTGCATCTCAAAGACATTGAAGAGCAACTGAATACCTAGAATCGAGAAAATGGATTCATAAAAAGAGACGGTGCAATTGTCATACTCGCTGAATATTCTATCATTTTCTCCAAAAGTCAAAACACCTCAATTAAAATATGGACCAACTTGGCCCCATCAAGATTACCCTCTCATCCGAAGATAGAAACGATTGAAGAATAAATATAATCCACCACGAAGCGCGAACATATTCTTTCGAATTTTGGCTCATGATGGATATTATTCTCTCCAGATGCAAAAAAGAGAAATATCAAAGGAAATGAGGTAACAATGAACTGCTGGAAAAAATAACTCAAAGAAATGGGATGCTAACTCTTCAAGAATCGTATGTTAGAATGCTAAGAAAAGACGTATGTATATGGAACACTCGAGTATTCTAGTTCCCAAAAGTCACTATGAGGGTATCTCCAAAAAGACATTTGAAGCGTGGTACACATTAAAGACGTGAATTTCGAAAACTATAACGCCTTATCTTGACTTATAAGAGCAGCGGAAAAACGGACAATCGCTGAGGAAGATAGGACAAACCCTTGCAGTGCCATACAAATAAAGGGCTTGGGGCAACTATTTTGAACCGACCATAAGGATATCCGACCAACCGTTCACATAGAGATGCAATTTATCTAGAACCTTCTCAACACATGAGAGCTATCCTTTTTAAAAATACAGGTGATCCAAGCCACAAATGCATCAACCGGTTTTCCACATTGCATTCCTAACAAAAGTGGTTATTTAGTTTCTTAGAGACATAATATATTTAAAATGTTTGTTGTACCTGATTTCAATTTTGTTGACAAATTTATATACCTGATAACTTTTTTTTGGGTGAAGGAATTCGTACACCTAATAATGAGTCTTACTATTATTGGAAATGTTTATCTTCATTCATTTCAACCTCCAATAGATCTGTATATGTAAGAGCATATAGTCTTACGCCATCATATATATAAAATATAAAATAAAAAATTTCAAACCAAATTTTTGTTTTCTTTTTCTGGAAATTTTTATTTTTAATCTACCAAATCAGAAAAAACATAGAATACACGTCCTAAAGAGAGGACCACCTGAAGTATAAATGCCTATTTGCCAATTGGCAACTGTCGTTGAATATTATATATATATGTGACCCTTACCTTAGACCTTCCATTTTTGGACTCAACTGCCTAATTTGTCATTTAGCAATCAGCACTACCTAAAAAGCAAAACCAAAACATTGTATTTGACTTTCATCAAATCTATATATAACTATAATCCAGCGTTGTGCATATACCAGTGCTAGTGAAATAATGGTGAGGTGTAAAAAGCTATACGGAGAGGAACTTCCACTAGTTCTCTCAGACCCTGTAGTATTTGAGATTAATCATTTGCAAAACCAATTCAAAGGTTTTTTATTTCATTCTTCTATGTCTTTATGTTTCATATATTGGCATGCTTTTTTGTTTTCATTCATTGATGTAGTGTAATCATTTTTGCAGAAAAAGTTAAGGAGCTAACAACTTGCCAGAATGAAATCAAAACATTCAAGGCAACTGAATCACTTAAGGATAAGGCCATACAAAAGGTACCTTAAAAAATATGAAAATTTTTAGTATTCATTTGTTGTTCTAGATTTTGGTACGCAACTGCAACTGCAATTTAAAATCGTAGTTTTTGGTAGTATTACTAATATCGTCTTTCGCCAATTCCAGTTGAGAAATGAAACTTGTAAACTTGATGAAAGACTTCTAGTTACCGAGGATCATCTTAAGCAAAAGGTGAATTGATTTTGTATATTAAGTATTTCTTTGAAGTAGGAGCTATATTCAACATTGGTAGAACCTGAAATGTTTTTCTTTTCGAAATTTATTGGTATGCAGAATCTAGAAATCAAGAAACTGAGAGATGACAAGAAAGAAGCATTGGCTGCAAAATATGCAGCAGAAGCAACACTTAGAAGGGTACATGCGAATCAAAAGAATGAAGATTATGTTCCAATTGATAATAGTGTCATTGCTAATGGCGCAACGGCTAACATTGTTCGCGATTACCAAAGACAGATTTCTGAATTGCAAGTAAGCATTCTTATGATCATAATATTAGAGATATTGACTGTGTATTTGGTTGATCTTATGTGGTAACTTGATTTTGCATATATATTTTCAGGAGGAGAAAAGGACACTTGAGAGGGAACTAGCAAGAGCAAAAGTTTCGGCGAATAGAATTGCAAATGTTGTGGCTAATGAGTGGAAGGATGAAAGCCTTAAGGCCTTGCCTCCAAGGCAATGGCAAGAAGAGAAAAGGATTCTGAAGGTATGTATAATGAATATCTATAAATTCTTCCGAACAATTTTACAAGTGATTATGTTCGTAGATAAGTTTAAATAAGTCAATCCAAATAGATACTAAGTAAAATTTCTATGATTCATTGTGTCTTTGCGCACGTAGAAAGAGATGCAACGGTTGAAAGATAAGATAGCTAAATCAGAGAGAACAGCTAAGGGGGAGTTACAACTGAAGGTATTTATCTGATTTATTAGTCTTTTATGTAAACAAGTTAATCAATTTTCAACATGTTATTTGGTGTTTACTTCAGGAAAAACTAAAAGTGAGGCTAAAAACACTTGAAGAAGGTTTAAAACATTTTTCAAGTTACTCCAACACTTCAAATGTGTTTTCTTGGACTCCAAAAGTCGAAAGTCCTATGAAAATGAATTACACTTCTGCAGACATGAGTTTAAACTGCTTCAATGATGAAAGTGAAGCAGCAGAAATTGGAAACATTGCTGATTTGGATGAAGAAGACTTCCAAAGCAAGAAACCAAATGATTCAGGTGGTGACGATTTGGTTTCGGGTTTTCTATATGTTAGGCTGCAAAAAGAGGTTATCAAATTGAGGAAATCTTGTGTGACCAAAGATAGTAGTTTGCAAGATAAAGATGAAGAAATTAAGGTTTGTGCCCCCACTTCCACAAACTACGTAGCATCGACACTTCATATTGATGTTGTGTCCAGTGTCTGAAACAAACACGACTTCAACATGTGTGATTACATTCAATTACTTTCATTTTCTTAAATTATTTTTTAGTGTCTACGCGTTAGTGTTAGTGTCTTGTCTAGGGTATAGGTTAAGGATTCATTGTCCACAAGTTGGATCCTCTCCATATATCACATTGAACTATTGGTATGAAATATTGGTTCTTCAGGTGCTCATGAAGAAAGTCGTTGCACTGAGCAAGGTCATGGAAGTAGAGAGGAAGAAAATGAAAAGAGAAAAGGAGATTTCATCTACGAAGTCATCACCAGATGATAACATGAAAAACAGAAACACAAACTCCTCCAAAAGGTTCTATCACTTTTTTTGTACAATTTGTTCTATTTGTCTTCAAACTATATGTCATAACAATGTTATATAATTGTTGTAGGGCCATGAAAGAACGTTGACAAATCATTATCTGAAGATAGTCAAATGCATTTCGTTTATCCACTGCTTCTTGTGATTTTTCCTTGTAAATACAAAACATTTGGAGTTCCGGAATTTGATTAAGTACAAAGACAAGTGTTCAATTTTTACCTGTAAATTTGTACAAAGAATAGTGTTTAGAAAATGCGAGTTTTATACAATGTTTAAGTTTTTCAAATGCATCATCATGGAATTGAAGACGAGTGTTCGAGCTTGCAGCAAAAACACATGTGTGTGTATGTGTATATCTTTCTTTTTCTGCAACATTTGCCGCATGAAAATGTCTATATCGAAGAGAATTTCACGAGTCTCAATTTCATACATTGACGCTTATAACTCAAGAAAATATTTTTTTCATGAAAATAAATAATGTTTCATTATCACTTCAATCATGGCAAAAAAAAAAGTGTCAATGTTTTGATACTTGTTGAAGCTGCACAAGCTTTCAGAAGCTGCACAAGCATTTAGAAGCTGCATTCAAAAGATGAACACCGTAGCTTAGTGTAGTCTTGCCATATCATATCCCACCTAAGTTAAAGTCTTGCCATATCATAACACATTTGGACTATCATGCATGGGCGAGATCCATGCGACGTGCGCTAGGAGGAAAGAACGAATTTGAATTTGTTGATGGTTTCATTCCAGTTCCAGAGGATTTTGATCCAAATTTTAAAGCTTAGAATCGCTGCAACATGTTAGTCCACACGTGGATTATGAACTCAGTAGAAGAATCCATAGCACAAAGTATCACTTTTCTTGAAAACAACATTGATGTTTGGAAGAAACTCGGGGAACGTTTTTCACAAGTTGTATCAATAGTTAAATTAAATAAGGGTAATGCTAACTTGTCCGACAATACGTGTATATGACACACATACAGGCAGTGTCCGACAATACGTGTCAAACACTTATATGACACACATAGGATGTGTTAAACACTTGCTTCGACTCATTAACTCGGCGTTCAACACCCGTATGACTAACATACGGTTTCCTCAAAGAAAACCAAACCATATTTCAATCCAACTCGTTAATTGCAAGATCTCTTCTATTGCAAGATCTCTTCTAATAGTTTCTCTTATGCTAAAATCTCTGGTTAATAAAAATAGAAAATTCAAAAAGAAAAAAAAAATATCATAAAAATAAAATAAAACAAAAATAAGTCTGTCCGTTTGGATCTCTTCTGTAAACATGTTTGGTTTTCTCTGTTGAAATTGATTTTATCATCTCTAATCGATTCTCTCTGAAGATCCCAAAATCAATTCACCATTTGTTGTGGGTAAGAGTTTCAGATTTCCTTTTATTCCTTCAAAACCCTTAATAATTGTTATCAATTCCTTACAATTTCTATTCCCGAGTAGACTATCGTTAACCCTGAACTTGTTCATACGCATATGCCTTTAAAGTGTTTGATGAAATGCTTTCGTATTCAGTTGTGTGTTCAGTGATACTTTAATCTATTTAATTTGTGAATTGAAAACGGTTTAAAGTGATGATATTGGAATCAATTTGAAGGTGTGATGGCAAGTGATCCATTCAAAGGTGTTGATTGGAAAGCTGTTGGTGCTGAGATGCAGCAAAACCCTAATGTCCAACCAACTCTCGCCAAACGACTTCCCAAGAAAATTAGACTCGTACCAGAATTATATTTCCTTCCTAAATGGCCACTACCCTCCGCTTTGTTGTTCTGTACTTCCTGTATTGCTAGTGGAGTTGGTGCCGGTATGCTACTAGAAGCTTGGATCCACAAGAAAGTTAAAGGTACTCACTCATGTTATCCTTTCTTCTCATTTCTCATCAATTTAGGTACTCAAATTTCTGATGTGTAATCAGTTGTAGTACATAACTTTATTTTTGTCCAATATTAGCATCTCAATTGAGATATATGGGAGTTTGAAAAATAAACTCTGGAGTTTTTGGTACATCCAATGTCACATGGCTGCCTCTCCAGCACTACACTCATATTAAATGATTTTCAGATAGACGAGACGATGCCCTTTGCTCTGAGGATGCCTTAGAGGACCAATGATCTCCATGCTTGTTTATAATGGTGCAATATAGGAGGGTTTTGTTTGTATCTCCTTCTGAAAGCTTTGTAATCTTTTTCCTTTCATGGATCTTTAATTAAAAGAACGATATATTCTTAATTTCTCTTTGTGAACTATTTTACATTATAATTTTAAATTTTATTTTTGGAAATGAATGCTTTCGCCTAGAGATGCCCACATTGCTCCAAAGGTGCCCGAAGGTTCCACCATTTATGATCTCCACAAGGTGATGGAAAGATTCCTTTGTGATTATTCAAAAAAGATAATCACCTCGAGGAACGATAAGGATTTCTTCATGAGGTCCAAAATGTAATCGCCTCGAGGGACGACAAGAACTCCTTCGTAAGGATCCAACATGTAATCATCTCAAGGGGCGACAAGGCTTCTTTCGTAAGGATCTAACATGTAACGCATTAAGGGGGCAACAAGGATTCCTTCGTGAGGATCCAACATTGTGATCTCCTCGAGGGGCGGAAAGAATTCTTTCATGAGGATCCAACATGTAATTTTCTCGAGGGCAGTTCAGGTAAGACCCTTTACTCCTTGATTCCCTGCAAATAAATTAACCATAGTATGAATATAAAGAAACGAGGGGCCATTAAAAACCCTCGCACCATTTTGGCAACAAAAGGAAAATGGTGTCCCCATATTGAAAAATGTCATCAAATGATACTTACAATCGACAGAGACTATAACTCGCTTAAATGAGACAAGGCACTAAAAGGAGTTGCTTTAATCCAAGTGCAACAACCATCTCTAGATGCGACACATTTCCCTGTTTCTTTAGCATCTACTTGGTTTGGAGTGGCCACATCTTTATTAATGAGGGCAAAAGGCGATGGTTGAGCCTATACTTTCTTGATAACTTTCACGCCCATAATCACGACCTTCTTCAACTTCACACTCTCTACATAGCATTTCCTAGAGATACCTTGATCCTTGTGGATAACCCCTACTTGCCCATTCGGGAGTGGGTATTTCATGCACAAATGTAATGTGGAGATGGCGGCCCCTAGTTGATTAAAGCAGAGACGCACTATAATCATGTTATATAACGAAGACGCATCAATAACATGATACCTTACCTTAATCTTCTTGGTTTTTCCTTCTTCCTAAATGGCGGTCTTCACCATTATATAACCCTTTGCTTGCAACTGCTCACCTAAAAAATCCACCTATTATCCTTGGAAAGACTTGAGATCATCTAAATCTAGGTGAAGCCTCTCAAATGCATCCCAGTAAAGAATGTCAATAGAGATCCTTTGATCTATTAAGACCCTTTTGATCTCTCAATTGTCATATCTCATGGTGATAACCACGAGATCATCATTATGTGGATGTATGCTTTATGCGTTTTTCTCGGAGAAGGCGATCTCAATTTCGTGGCTTATAGTCCATCAAATTCAAAATGAGTGGGCGAACCCTCAATGGTGAGGATTTGGAGAACATAACTCTTTTAGGGTTTCCCTTAACATACTTCTTTAAGTGTCCCTCATAGATTAGGTGTTTTATCTTCTTTTTTTAGGTCTGTCCTTAGTATGGTGCCCCTTGATCTCACCAACTATTAGGCTCGGGTCCCATGATATCTACCTTTGGAGCTGGTGGTTGAGGGATGTTATGCACATGAAAAACTTCCCGCCATATATGCTCTGACGAGTATTCCGAGGAGTGAAGATATCCATAGACTTTCCACTTTGCTTGAATGTTGTCTTGTCTTTGATAAGCGTTGTGTATTAACCCATTCCCGAGCTGTCATGATGGAAAGTATGTAACACCCCATATTTTCTAAATTTAATTTAATTGGAAATTAAATTACTATTTGGAATTATTCGGTATTTTGGTGGAATTATTTGGAAAGAATTATGAGATGGGCTATTGGGCCAAGTGTGGTGTTAGTAAAGAGGGGGGTGCTATGTTGGTAAATCCCTTTACTAATTAAAATGTTATTTTCATAAAACATTTTGGAATTTGGGAAAAGAAAGAAGAAAGAACGTGAAAGAACAGAGGTTCTGGGGAACACGAAGAACCGAAGGAGAGCTGAAGATGGAGAGACCAAAGATTGAGCACTCTTGGCTAAGGTAAGGGGGGACTCTCCGGTTACCATCTATTATTGTGTTATTGGATAATGATGTTGATTAGGGATGTTGTTGAGTCAATTGGGTCGTATGATAGATTTAGGGATTGGGATAGAATTGTATGATGTTTGATCCCTATGTTTGAATCCATGATATCTATGTTGTTATGATCTCAATTGATGTGTAATTGATGTATTACGAAGTGGTTTTTGTGTTGTTTGTGCATTCTAATTCTCCATGTTCGCACCGGTATGTGTTGGGGTGTTTGGGATATATGGAATGCTGTTTTTCTGCAGATTGGGGTTTTTTTAGAATCGCGGTTCGCGCCGCGTACAAAGAGGAGGCGCCGCGAACCTGAAGGTAGAGTTCAGTACGCGCCGCGAACAGGTGACCGCGCCGCGAAGGCGTTGTTCCGATTCGTCCCGCGCCGCGAATGTGTGATGGCGCCGCGTGCTGTGATGTTTTGTGATATTTTATGAAAGTTTAAAGAGGCATAACTTTCTAACCGCTGGTTCATTTGATGCGCCGTTTTGGGCTAACTGAACCTTATTAAACGATCTAAGTGATGATGATTTGATTGGTTTTAGAATGATGATAAAAATATGTTGCTATTCTTGATGATGATGATGATTGTAGCAAATATGTGCTTATTTATATATGATTATTGTTACATGTTTGTATTGGTGATGAGATTATGATATCCATTGGGTGATGTTGGTTTATAACATGTCGTAAATGAATACATGTTTTGTGATTATGTTGATGAGTTGTTATCAATTTATTACATGGTGTGTAATGATGATAGATGTAACAATGTATGACGATGGTAATGATTGATGATTGTGAATATTAGTATGTTGTTAATATTAATATGTTGGTTATGGTGGCAATTAACATTACTATGATGTGTATGTTATTGTGATGATGTGGTGTATGTATGCGAATGATTGAATGATGCTTAAACATGTACATACTTGTTGTGACCTTATTGGTAAGAGGTGTTAAGCGATGTTAAGCATCGGAATGATGATGATGTATGAAGATGTAAGTATGTGTCATGTGTGCATTATTCATAAATCATTTGCATTGGAAGGCTAATTCCCATTGTGCGGAGATTAGCGGGAAGTCATCGTGTGCCCATGTGGGGTGTGAGCGATGAAGCAGTAGTCGTGTGCCCATGTGGGGTGTGAGCGAATAGAGGGCAGTATCGTGGAGAGAAGTCCTGTGAATATGATTCACGAATTTTGGTACCACATGCATAGTGTCAGTTCATACATATGCATACTTTTATAACATGATTGGATGTATTCCAGTGTTATAAATATTGATGATGTGTTGTTTGTGTGTTTTGTTGGATTAACGTCGAGTATGATTGTCTGCTTGAAAGATGTGTTCTGTTGATGTTTGTGTAAATGATGGATGTTCCTGATAATCTGAATATGATGAATTGGGTGAATAATATAACTATGATGTGTTGTTATTTAAGATGCAATAATATTTGTTAACTGTGATGAGACTCACCCTTACTTTGATGATTTCAGATTGGCGAGTAGCGGCTTTTGGCTCGGTGAGGATTAGCTCATGAGTCAGTTTGTTTAGTATAGCGTCGGTGTCGTGCTCTGATATTGTAACACTGGGGGAACGTTAGATTAGAGTTTTATGATGATACTCTATATGTTGTTGTATTAGATTATGTGGGATATTGCATAGATGATGTTATGCTTATCCGTATGATGAATTCTCCGCTGTGTAAACATGAGATGTTTGTGTATTATGACAGATTGTTCCTTAGTGAAAGCATGACAATGAATTTGTGATAATTTGTTTTTAATTAATTGTGACACCCTTGTTTTCATGTTTTACTCTGAATTATTTTATTAATTTCTACGGGGTTTAGAAGGGTGTTACAAAGTACGCTCTTTTTCACCTCAAGCCTTCTTTTCATCATCTTCCTCAACTTGGTTCTCTTGATTTGCAGCCGCAAACCCTAACAGAACTCTTATGTTAACCCTAACAGAGAGTAGTTTCAATAGCATCTATGATTGTATTATGGGGATAGAGTTTGGATTCTGTAACGACCGTTTTTCTTTAATTCCTTATTTATGTGAATTAATTGTGATCTATGTGTTGATTATATGCTTGATTGATTTTATGTTGTTTTGATTGGGAATTATTAGTAATAATATAAGATAGTAAGTGTGGTTGATAATTGGGCCTAAGTCGGTATTAGTAAGTGAGGGGTGTTAGTTAGAGCCCATTAGTAATTTAAGATAGTAAGGGTTTAACTAAAATAAGGGTTTTAGAGGAAATAGAAATTAGAAGTTCATTTTGGGGTTTTTTGGTGAAAGAAGAGAAGAGAGGAGAGAAAGAGGAGAATCTCAAGGTTGAAGATAGAGTTGGCTTCAATCCAAAACCTAAGGTAAGGGTGGGATTCTTTCATGCTAAAGGGATGTATGATGATGTTTTGGGTGGGGTTTTGATTATATGTTGTTATCCATGATTGTGTAGAAATTGAATAGAGATTGTTAGAGTTCATAATTGACTTCTATGAAATTGTGAATCTAAGCATGATTGAAGATGTTATGATGTTAGAAGACCCATAATAGGTGTTATAATTGTGTCTATAACATGTATTCTATTGATATTCGTGATGCTTGGTGTTTTCCAACTTGATTGGGTTGAGTTTAGGGGTTTTTGGATGGGTTTCGTATGCTGTTTTCTGTGTTTGGGGTTTTCTGAAAATCGCCAGTTCGCGCCGCGAACCACTGTTGGCGCCGCAAACCTCTTGGCAGAAACTAGGGAAAAACTGGATCTGCTCAGTTCGCGCCGCGACCCCTTGTTGGCGCCGCGAACTGCTTGGCAGAAAGTTAGGGATTTTTGGATTCGCTCAGTTCGCGCCGCGAACATTGTTGGCGCCGCGAACCCTGTTTTGCAGAATTTTTCCTAAACTTTGAAATGGTGTAACTTTTGAACCGTAACTCCTTTTTAAGTGCCGTTTGAACCTATGCGAAGCTATAATTGAGACCTCTCTAATGAATGTGATTTAGGAATGCTTATAAATCTTTTAATCCTTCTTTAAATGTATTTATTGATGTTATGATTTGTGTGGTGAAGTGGTGTGTTGTTGTATGATGATGCAACGTAGCGACGTGATTGGGAAGTGGTGAATTACTATAAAAGTAATGATGTTTAGTCGGTATTCGTGATGTATTTGTGAATGTCGTGTTTGTGTGGATGTTGCATTTAGTGAGTCACATCCATTGCATAAAGAGACGGTTGCCTTAATGGTAAAAAGTGACGGTGGCCTTATTGGCAATTAGCGACGGTGTGCCCAATGGCAAATCTTGAGACGTGGGAGTTTTACTCCAAATGGTACCACATGCATTTGCATAAGTCGAGTCACATGTGAATTGCATTCGAGTCTTACTTGATTGTGATGTGGTGACTTGATGATGAGATGTTTGTTGCGATTGTGTGGAATTTTACTTGCGAATTGTGTCTATTGTCATAGTTGAATTGATGACATTGTTACCGTTCCTTAAGTTGATTATGTGTTGTGAAATCATTGTATTCAGTATGGGGATGAGAAGTGGTGACCAATGTATGATCTTTTCTCTTGCTTAGAATATTATCACACGTTTCTTTATAATGAATGATATGTCACCCTTTCTGTTTGAATGTTATCCTCCGTTGGTAACGTGCAGGTAATGACGCGGAGTAGTCGTGTACCTATAGTTCGAGTCGGTGTGTGTCGATGCTCTGATACGTAGCACTCGGGGAACGTTGGATTACTTGTTTATGTTTTGGTTTCTTGTGTTTATCCTTGTTAAACCTTGTCCTTATATTATGCCGAAACTTTTTAGATGTATCGTGCTGTGTTTGGCCGTGATATTATGAGTTGTATTGTTGTTGACATATGATTTTCCGCTGCGATGCAAGTACTTGATTGGCTGACAATGATTAATGATTTCGATATTGTTCTCCTACATGTGTGTTATGTATCTAAGTGACTGAGCATGATATATGTATGTGATTCTGTTGTTTAAAATGTGACGCTCCGAATCGTTATGTTCTATTTGCTTGAAATTTTGTACTCTGGTATTCCTCTTTATTGCGGGGTAGATTTGGGGTGTTACATTAGTGGTATCAGAGCCTGGTTGGTCTTGTCCGGCCATGTGTCGTGTCGTAGTGTGGTCTAATAATGTTGTATTGTTGTTTTGTGCTGATTGCTTTTGTGTTGTAGTGAAGAGTTGAGATGGCGGGAAGGAATGATGCTGCAATAGCTGCTGCTTTGGAAGCAATGGCTCAAGCTTTGGAGAACCAACCGAATGGTGGGGAGAGTGATGCTTCTCGGAGTTTGGCTACCTTCCAAAGAGAGAACCCTCCTGTGTTTAAGGGAACTTATGATCCTGATGGCGCATTGACATGGCTTAAGGAGATTGAGAGGATTTTCCATGTCATGGATTGCACTCCTTAACAGAAGGTTCGGTATGGGACTCATATGCTAGCAGTTAAGGCGGATCATTGGTGGCTAGAGACCCGTAGGAGATTGGAAGCGAGTGGTGAAGAGATCTCTTGGATTGTATTTCGCATGGAGTTCTTAAGGAAGTACTTTCCTGAAGATGTCCGTGGCAAGAAGGAAATTGAATTCCTTGAGCTAAGTCAAGGGAACAAATCTGTTGTGGAGTATGCTGCTAAGTTTGGTGAGTTGGCAAAGTTTTACCAACACTATGATGGGCCGAATGGTGAGTTTTCCAAGTGCATTAAGTTTGAGAATGGGTTGCGTCCGGAGATTAAGAAAGCAATTAGTTACCAGAAGATTCGTATCTTTGTTGATTTGGTTGATTGTTGTCGGATCTATGAAGAGGATAACAATGCTCATTATCGTGTGATAAGTGAGAAGAGGGAAAAGGGTTATCAAGGTCGTGGTAAGCCTTATGAAGCTTCGAGTGGAAAGGGCAAGCAGAAAGCGGTTGAGGGTAAGAGAACTAGTGGGGGAGATGCTCCTGCTGGTATTGTGTGCTTCAAGTGTGGCAAGGTTGGTCACAAGAGCACGTCGTGTAATGTTGATGCTAGAAGATGCTACCGTTGTGGGAAGTTTGGTCATGCATCGTCCGATTGTACGCATAAGGATATGGTGTGTTTCAACTGTGGTGAAGAAGGCCATATTGGAAGCAAGTGTCAGAAGCCCAAGAAGGAACAATCTAGTGGGAAGGTGTTCGCCTTGTCGGGAACTCAGACCACTAGTGAGGATTCACTCATCAGAGGTACATGTTTCATTAATAGTGTAAACTCGGTTTTTGCGAACTGACTCCTTGCTTTTTTAATTTTTTTTTTTAATTTTTTATTTATTTTTTGCAAGAGTCGCCACCGACTTTTATTTTATCCAAAAAGGAAAGGCATAAAAGAACAGGAAAGACCTTTTGACAGATTTTGGGTTCGGGGGGTTGGTTATACAAAGGGAAGGTTTTAAGCACCCTTTTGTATCCATGGTTATCCATGGGCTCTTAGTTTTGCTTAGATCACTTTTTCTCTTGTTTGATTTTTAAAATAAGCTCGGCAAGACATTAAGCCTTGTGCCTACATACCTCCTCGGTGCAATGGAGAAGTCAGAGCTAATGTAGTTCCGCTTTTAAAAAACGTTTGAAAAAAAACATAAACACGTTTACCATCGTCGGAGCGAATACTCAGCCATTGATCTTGATCATGAGAACAAATAGATTCTTTGCATCACAAATGAAAGAAGGGCTCCAACTCGGATGAAAATCAACGAGTATGACACTATCTCTTTCACGTGGAAAAGATTCCATTATATCAATCAATCTCAAAATCGTGGGGTATCTCAACTCACTACAACACTTAATCGTGTCTAAACTTTGAAAGAAAAGCCACTAAGGGCAAAAGGTATTTTATAAGAAAAGATTTTTAAAAGAGGTTTTACAAACATAAGAAGATTTTGGAAAAAGGGAGAAGATTTTGAAAATTTAAGAAGTGGGAGGAGATGAAGAGGCTATCCTAGTGCTTAAAATAAAAGTTTAAGGAGAGAATGATCTAACCAAAATAAGAAACCAACAGTTGGCCGACGCATTACCACTTGGGGATCCAGATGAACTTATTATCTTTAGCACCACTTTGCATTAAGCACATTAAAATTCTGATGAAAATCGGGCAGAGTAACGGCTGTTTTCGGGTAAAATTCTTATCTCAATGCCTTGGAATTAACCATCAAGGACTTTCAAGGAAATACCTGCATACACAAACAGACAACAATCCAATGCCAGACAGACAGAACAACCATAGAGTAATAACAGAATAGGGGTCCAGAGGCACTAAGTCCATAAGTCCAAATCTCCAAAATGCTAGGGATAGTAACCAGTAGTCCAAGAGAGAACCTTAAGCGTTTTTTAGATTTTTGTTGTTTATTAGTGTTTTAGCATAAAAGTAAAGTATGGTCCAAGTGGACAAAAAGAAAATAACGGAAACATAAACAATGCGTCCAAATGGACAAAGAAAAAAAATAGCGGAAGCATAAATAATATGTCCAAATGGACAAAGAAAAAATAGCGGAAACATAAATAATATGTCCAAATGGACAAAGAAAAAATAGCGGAAACATAAATAATATGTCCAAATGGACAAAGAAAAAATAGCGGAAACATAAATAATATGTCCAAATGGACAAAGAGAAAATAACAGAAACATAAATAATATGTCCAAATGGACAAAGAAAAAATAACAGAAACATAAATAATATGTCCAAATGGACAAAGAAAAAATAGCAGAAATATAAATAATATGAATGATAAAATAAAGTATAAAGCAAGAAATATAAAGAACAATATAATAAAATGCGGAATTTAAAGTTAATTGTTAGATGTTAAAGATAACCATCTTGAAACTTGTCAAGTATGTTATCAAAGTTAGTAATAAAGATTGATGGTGAGTGAAGGATGTTCTCGGATTTAAATTCAATGGAACTTTATCAGAAGCTTGATAAAATCATAGCGACTACACGATAAAATTCCATAAGTCTTAAATCAACCGCATACAATTCTCTTCCATGTTTGATCTTTTTTTTATCCCAATTCAAGACAAAGAAAAAGATAAGAAATAATATCAAATAATAAATAAAAATAAATACAAAACAAATTAAGCTTAATATTTTTTTGTGATTTTCTTGGAATTGATTTTTAGTTAATTAACAAACTAATTAAACAAATAATTATACAAATAATTAAACTTAACAAAAAATATTCTTTTTTATGTAAAAAATTAGATTATAAAAATATAAACCTAAATCAAAAAGGAAAATATTTTTGGAGTTTTTTTGATTGGTTAAAAATAATTAAAAAGCAATATTTACATAATTACTAATTAATTAAGCAATATAAATTAATTATGAAAAGAAATAAAATATTTTTATGTTAAAAATTAAATAAACATTTTATCAACTTAAAACTAAAATTAAAACTTTTTTTTTTGAGAAATTGAAAACATGCATAAATATGGAGTTTTTAATTCATGAACTCCTAACACTACTACATATTAAAAATTACATTGTACTTACTCTATGATGTTCCAAGAGTGGAAAAGAGTGATTGAAATTGATTGAAAGTGGCTATTTGAATGAGCCTTGATTTTTACAAGTTTATTGAAACTTTTGGAAAATATAAAACTTATGCTATGGCTTTGGAGTGTGTTGTTATTCTTCTCTTGTTCCTCCTCCTCTTTTTTTCCCCTTCTTGAATGAAGAAAATGAAGCTTTATTTATAGGCAAAGAGTTTGATCTAGGAGGCCAAGCAAGTGGAAAAAATAATGATTGATTTTGTGGAAAAAGAATGGAATATTCTTTTATGCTAAGATAAAAAACTTAACCATGGTTTAATCACTCAATTATTATTCTTTCCAATCTTGCAATCTTATCTTTGATGCTTTGAATATATCATTGCTTGTATCACATGAAGCTTCCTTGCATTATCCTTGAATTATCATTGAATTATCTCACTTTAATTAAACTTTAAATGAATAAAATTTAATTAAAATGAAATAAAAATGTTATGGATCATGGATGGGTCGTGGATTCCCCTTAGACATATGGGAATCAAGATTGAATCACAAAAGAATTGGCTTTTTTGAAAAAAGAATCAAATTTTGGTCATTACTTGTTTCATGCATTTTTCCAAAAAAGGTCAACTTCATCAAGGCATATCTCCCTCAATTTTGATCCTATGAAAGTGTTCTTTAACTTTTTGGAAAGCCCAAGATGTCCTCTACAAGCCACTTTGGAAGCGTTTTTGCATTTGGAGAAGTTATTTTGATGATATGGGCTTTGACAAAAAACTGCTTTTTGTTGACTTTCAAAATGACCCGTAATGTTTTGGCTTATATCTCTTAGGCGGAAGCATTTCTTGACCTTGGTCCCAACATCAAAGTTGTAGAGAATTGAATTTCCTTGAGAATGAGCTTTGGTTGGAATTTTTCTGATAAATTATGAGAGAGTTATGGTCGGTCAAAGTTCAGTTGACTTTTAGCTAAAAAACTCTAATTTTGCAATTTTGAGTTTTGTCGATTTCTGAACTTTTCTTGATGAATTATGATCAACCATTGATCACATGATGAATCTTTTGAAAAAATATGGATGTTGACAAAAAATTGCATTTTTGACTGTCTGTTGACTTTTTGGTCAAACTGGTCGTCTGTTGACTGTTTGAGCTGTTGACTGTGCGTCTGAGCGAATCGAAGTTTGAAAATTTGTCTGGTGGTATTTTGAGACATATGGAGATCCATGAAATCCATTTGAGGTCTCAAAAACTCGTTCTCCTGAAAAAAAACAAAAACCCTAGTTAGGGACTGTTTGTGTAGGAGACAGTTAGGCGTACCTGATTTTTGTGCAGTGTTGAGTCTCTGTTGACCACGTGATTATCAGAAGACTTCTAGAACAAAATCTTGGAAATTTGAAGTGCAAAAAAAAAAATTGATTTGAATGATGGTACAAACACGGAGAATTGCGTTGATAGCGGGTTTGACTGGTAACTAGCTGTCCGGGTATTAACGTAACAGTTAAAGTGAAAATTCAACAGTTTAAAGTTAATTTTTTTCTTTTTTTGTTTTTGTTGTGTTAATGGTGAAAAATTTATTTACCTGAGCTGTTAGAAAAACACAAACATAATAAATAAATAAAATATATTGTACGCGAACGAAAATACCGATAATAACCTTGAAAAAAAATATTTAATGCACAGAAAAATAAATATTTAACACACATAATATTATCTTGATAATTAAACTACCGTGCGACAGATAGTACAACATTTAATACTAACAGTACAAATATTACATAATATAATGAACAGTACGACAAATAAAATAAACGGTACACTATTTGAAAGCGACAGATACAACAAACTTTAAAAATGACGATTAATAATCCATGCTATGAACAACAGAAAATAGATGATCGGAAGTGTAACCATCGCAGGTCCGCATTTTTCAGGACTATGCAGACAGAAGAAGGACATGATCACCGTAAAAATAGTGATGACTATAAGAAAAAGTGTATCCATCCACTTTGCCATTTTTGCCGAGGAAGAAGAGAAAATAATTATGAGATAGAAGTTTGAGAAATTTGGGAGATGAGTGAAATTTGATGTGAGAATTTATGAAAAAAATGAGGAGTATTTATAGAGTGAAAAGAGAGAGATAGAGTCGTTGGGAGTGGAGTGTTACCGTTTTGAATAGTAGTAGGATTTGAAAAAAAGTATGGTAGGTTTTGAAAAGAAAAGGGGTGTAGAATAAAGCTAGGATTTGAAAAGAAAGAAAGAGATTTAAAAAAAAAAATAATAATAATATAGTATAAAAATAAAAATTAGTGGGAAATAAAACCAATAATAATTTAATTGTTACCAGTATAATCTGAAACCCGGACTCCGCGCCTGCAAATTTTAATTCTGTACCAACTGCGTCAGCATTATTTATCTGAAAATAAATCTCAAATAAACAGTGTATGAAGTGATAAACAGTATTTGGCGTTTATGTAAGAATAAATTTAACAGCGAACCAAAATACTGTATAAAAAATTCTAAAAATTGAGTATTTATAAAATCAGGATATTTATGAAATAAAAATCCAAGATTGTATAAAACTCCAAATTTTTAGACAGAAGTCTGTTGATTTCTCTCTTTTTTTTTTTTTTAAAAACGCAAGCAAATTTTGGGGTATAACAATAATGATCATAACACTTAGAAAATGATGGGATCTCATAGGTCAAAAATTGGGGTGCAACAGATGCCCCTATTTAAGTTTCTTCTATCCGGAGATGTGAAGATTGTAAATCTTCGTTTCGACGTGATTGAAGAGACTTAAATATATATAAAAACAGAATTTTTGAACCTGAGATGCAATGTAATGCTTATGATTATGAATGCATATGATTTCCACGAGATGGAAACAGGACACCACTGGGGAGAAGTAAACAGACTCCGTTGGGGAAAAGGTATACGTCATCTAGGAAAAGAATCAGACTTCACACAAGAAAGAAACAGTTGACAAAAGCTTTCTAGATAAAACATGATTGAACTTTGAGAAGAGAATATCTGAGGCATACATGAATGTGGCTATATAAAATGAATATCAAGGTAAAACATGATTGGACAACATCAAATGACAATCAAGGTAAAACATGATTGGGCAACATCGAATGACAATCAAGGTAAAACATGATTGGGTAATCATCAAATGACAATCAAGGTAAAACATGATTGGGTAATCATCAACGGACAATCAAGGTAAAACATGATCACAGGTCCATCAAGGTAAAACATGATTGGATGTCATTAAGGATAATCAAGGTAAAACATGATTGGATAATCATCAAATGACAATCAAGGTAAAACATGATTGAAAAATACCAAATGACAATCAAGGTAAAACATGATTAGAGAATACCAAGTGACAATCAAGGTAAAACATGATTAGAGAACACCAAGGTCAATCATGGTAAAACATGATTTGAACTTTAAGAAGAAAATATCAAAAGCGTTTTAAGATAAACCATGAATGCAGCAGCATCAAACGACAATCAAGATAAAACATGATTGAACTCAGAGACATTCAAGAGTGACATTGAATGAGGTAATAACACTTTATTGGGAATTGGGACATCCATAGAAGCTTTGAATAAAAGGTGACAAAGTTCTGAAAAATTGTCAGAACAAACAAGACATATCATGAAGAATATCAGATAGATACAAACAAAACGAATCAAAAGGATAAATTTGTTTGGGTAGGTGCCAAGTAAGTCGGACTTTGATCTCAAGGTAAGATGTTGACAACAACAGGACCTTAGAAGAATGTAAATGAGCATGATTTTGTTTTTATGCATGATGTTAAAGTTTTCTATGCATGATGAATGCTCAATGCAATGTAGTTATTCATGACGACTGGGATTGACTCTTTTGTGAGGCAAGATTGGAGCTTTGATTCCTCAACACAGGAACTCTAAAAAAAATCCGCTTGGAAAGAAGATGCATGAACAAACTTCTTGTCACACTGATAACTGTATCAAACAAATGATCCTTTGAGAAGTACTGATAAATTGTGCTTGGGGATTGCTGAAGAAGATTGCCCCAGTATAAGTCTTGCAGAGGATATTCTGATCAACAAATCTTGATTTAAACATCTGAACAACAGGATCTTGAAGTAATGTGCCCCTAACAGGATCACTGATCAAGTTCTCTACTGTTTGAACTTCCTAGAAGATGAGTGCTTACTTGCAAATAAAATGTTTATTCAAGAATGGTAATTTTAATGCAATGCTCAAAACATATTTTTGAAATCAAAGTTACTTTGTAAAGAAAATGGAATCACTTGTCAAAACACAAAGGTTAAGACAACCAAAGTAAAAGATAAAGAAAAGATATGGTATCAACATAAATGATTGGTAAATCTCTTGGGAGTCAGCTTACGCAACCTTGTTGTAGTATGCTTTCAAAATAAACCTTGCTTCAATTAGGGCTTTTGAAGGTTGTAACGTGGTTAGGTTCACGGTTTAAAAAAGCAAAAGGTATAAGGCTCAAAATTTTTGTAACCCACCCCATCTTCGTGATGATCTTCAGTCCTAAACCCAGTTAATTCAAAATATGCATTCAGGTTCTAAGAGACTTCTGGAATTTTACCTGTTGTAATGATGAAAGTTCACAAGCCAAGAAAACTTAGAGATGGCAGTCACTTTTTCCTTTTGATAGTCACAACATTTTGTGGTTCAAGAGTTTATTGACTTATCTCTTCTTTTTTCCTTCTTTTGATATCCCTAACTTTTGCCTGAACTGTTTATTTTGAACTTACAGTCAGCGGGATGCCTTAATTTTTGCCTAAGTCATTTTTGATTTTGACTTAGCAGGCTTTTCGTCGATTTTCTTTTTTGATACTTTTTTTTCTGAAAGATTACCTTGCTTAATGATTATAATGAACCATCATCGACTTTTGCTCGGCGTCTCCAACATTTCTTTGATGTATGTGGAGGAAAGCTTGTGATTAAAACACTTGTTGAAAGGTGTATTGAATGATTCTCTTAAAATAGAATGCATAACCGAATTAACTGGGAACTACCCTGCCCCGGGTTAAAATGTGGGTTATTTCATACAGAAAGAAACACCAACTTCTAGGCTCAAAGGGGGTGAACGAGGGATTAACTTCCTTATTTCTCCAGTGTTTGGGAATTGAAAAAATGCCTGTACATCGTCAGCAAAGTTTTATTTGAAAGCATACAGTTCAACAACCTGGGTATTTTGTTGTCATCATCCTCCCTCCAATCTTTGCATAAAACACAAGTTTGATAGAGAAAGCAAAATAGAATTTTTTTTTTTTTTTTGTAAAAGAAGCATAAACATAGACATAGTAGATGAAAATGAATTCAAACATACGATGCTCATTTCATTAAAATCACCATTCTGGAATGAAAAAAGTTTAAAAGCCATCAATACAACTGAGGAAATGCAAACAGTAGGGAAACATCTTTCTAAATCATGACCTGCTGCCCCTTGATGGAAATGACAATGAAGATCAGACCTAAAACCTTATGGAAGAGGATTTCGAGGAGGAAGAATCAACTTGATGGTAGATAGATAACTTTAAAGATGGAGACAGACAAGGATAAGTTTCATGGATAACCTGAATGTATGTATGCAAATGATGCAATTGTTGTTTATATTTTTTTTTTTTTTGAGTTTCAAAGAACTTAAGATATTAATTTGCAAACATTCAAGCATTGGATTAAAGCATTAATCAAGTTATCATCAAAATCAATCATCCATTTTGGTGGATTAGAGTTTTCACCCCATCAACACCCAAGATCCATTGAGTTTGATGAAACTTACGATGTTTACAAAAAAGACCTCTAAGTTCATTGAAAATCAAAGGAAAAGATTTTTATGAATGTATGAATGCATGAATGCCACATATACAGAAATGGTAACACAAACATGGTGCACATAAGATAGGTTCAAAAGTTCAACGTCACGAGCATGAGGTCAAAGAACCAAACATGGGATAGTACTAGGGGTTAATCACCTGCACAACATGTTCTACTGATACGTCAGAGTCCACATTCTTCTTTTGGATATTACCGGCTTGCACAACTGAACTTGTGAGCCAATAATATTCTCAAGAAAAACTCGTCTGAGTGTGGCTCTCCGCATGACAACTAATCCAAGTCTTCACCTGAATAGTTTCCGCGCCACAACCTAATAAGGCCAGGATGGGTTGGGGTTCTACGACCAACTCAGCTTCTACAGTTCAATGAAAGCAATAATGTCTTCGCAACTGAACTTGCTAAACATATACCACCAACAAGGAACCTCCACTGAGCGGAAGGATTCTCATGCCAGCTTTTTAAGGACTGAACTCCTTGTATGCCATACATGACTATACCCTCCACCTAATTCTTATGTGTACTTAATCCGGGTTAGGATTTGTCCATAATGTATCTCAAGTGACAGAACCACACATATATCAAGAATAGCATGAAATAACAAGTATGTACAAAATAACCAAGTATAAGCAAATATTAAAGTGATCTAAAACTCTAAGGTAACCCCTCTTTAAAAAGATTTTCACTCCCCGGCAGAGTCGCCAGTTCTGTAAACTCGGTTTTTGCGAACTGACTCCTTGCTTTTTTAATTTTTTTTTTAATTTTTTTTTATTTTTTGCAAGAGTCGCCACCGACTTTTATTTTATCCAAAAAGGAAAGGCATAAAAGAACAGGAAAGACCTTTTGACAGATTTTGGGTTCGGGGGGTTGGTTATACAAAGGGAAGGTTTTAAGCACCCTTTGTATCCATGGTTATCCATGGGCTCTTAGTTTTGCTTAGATCACTTTTTCTCTTGTTTGATTTTTAAAATAAGCTCGGCAAGACATTAAGCCTTGTGCCTACATACCTCCTCGGTGCAATGGAGAAGTCAGAGCTAATGTAGTTCCGCTTTTAAAAAACGTTTAAAAAAAACATAAACACGTTTACCATCGTCGGAGCGAATACTCAGCCATTGATCTTGATCATGAGAACAAATAGATTCTTTGCATCACAAATGAAAGAAGGGCTCCAACTCGGATGAAAATCAACGAGTATGACACTATCTCTTTCACGTGGAAAAGATTCCATTATATCAATCAATCTCAAAATCGTGGGGTATCTCAACTCACTACAACACTTAATCGTGTCTAAACTTTGAAAGAAAAGCCACTAAGGGCAAAAGGTATTTTATAAGAAAAGATTTTTAAAAGAGGTTTTACAAACATAAGAAGATTTTGGAAAAAGGGAGAAGATTTTGAAAATTTAAGAAGTGGGAGGAGATGAAGAGGCTATCCTAGTGCTTAAAATAAAAGTTTAAGGAGAGAATGATCTAACCAAAATAAGAAACCAACAGTTGGCCGACGCATTACCACTTGGGGATCCAGATGAACTTATTATCTTTAGCACCACTTTGCATTAAGCACATTAAAATTCTGATGAAAATCGGGCAGAGTAACGGCTGTTTTCGGGTAAAATTCTTATCTCAATGCCTTGGAATTAACCATCAAGGACTTTCAAGGAAATACCTGCATACACAAACAGACAACAATCCAATGCCAGACAGACAGAACAACCATAGAGTAATAACAGAATAGGGGTCCAGAGGCACTAAGTCCATAAGTCCAAATCTCCAAAATGCTAGGGATAGTAACCAGTAGTCCAAGAGAGAACCTTAAGCGTTTTTTAGATTTTTGTTGTTTATTAGTGTTTTAGCATAAAAGTAAAGTATGGTCCAAGTGGACAAAAAGAAAATAACGGAAACATAAACAATGCGTCCAAATGGACAAAGAAAAAAAATAGCGGAAGCATAAATAATATGTCCAAATGGACAAAGAAAAAATAGCGGAAACATAAATAATATGTCCAAATGGACAAAGAAAAAATAGCGGAAACATAAATAATATGTCCAAATGGACAAAGAAAAAATAGCGGAAACATAAATAATATGTCCAAATGGACAAAGAGAAAATAACAGAAACATAAATAATATGTCCAAATGGACAAAGAAAAAATAACAGAAACATAAATAATATGTCCAAATGGACAAAGAAAAAATAGCAGAAATATAAATAATATGAATGATAAAATAAAGTACAAAGCAAGAAATATAAAGAACAATATAATAAAATGCGGAATTTAAAGTTAATTGTTAGATGTTAAAGATAACCATCTTGAAACTTGTCAAGTATGTTATCAAAGTTAGTAATAAAGATTGATGGTGAGTGAAGGATGTTCTCGGATTTAAATTCAATGGAACTTTATCAGAAGCTTGATAAAATCATAGCGACTACACGATAAAATTCCATAAGTCTTAAATCAACCGCATACAATTCTCTTCCATGTTTGATCTTTTTTTATCCCAATTCAAGACAAAGAAAAAGATAAGAAATAATATCAAATAATAAATAAAAATAAATACAAAACAAATTAAGCTTAATATTTTTTTGTGATTTTCTTGGAATTGATTTTTAGTTAATTAACAAACTAATTAAACAAATAATTATACAAATAATTAAACTTAACAAAAAATATTCTTTTTTATGTCAAAAATTAGATTATAAAAATATAAACCTAAATCAAAAAGGAAAATATTTTTGGAGTTTTTTTGATTGGTTAAAAATAATTAAAAAGCAATATTTACATAATTACTAATTAATTAAGCAATATAAATTAATTATGAAAAGAAATAAAATATTTTTATGTTAAAAATTAAATAAACATTTTATCAACTTAAAACTAAAATTAAAACATTTTTTTTTGAGAAATTGAAAACATGCATAAATATGGAGTTTTTAATTCATGAACTCCTAACAC
This sequence comes from Vicia villosa, assembly GCF_029867415.1. Classification (NCBI taxonomy): domain Eukaryota; kingdom Viridiplantae; phylum Streptophyta; class Magnoliopsida; order Fabales; family Fabaceae; genus Vicia; species Vicia villosa. Next base: position 2,199,952 of record NC_081180.1, on the reverse strand, counting down.
TACTACATATTAAAAATTACATTGTACTTACTCTATGATGTTCCAAGAGTGGAAAAGAGTGATTGAAATTGATTGAAAGTGGCTATTTGAATGAGCCTTGATTTTTACAAGTTTATTGAAACTTTTGGAAAATATAAAACTTATGCTATGGCTTTGGAGTGTGTTGTTATTCTTCTCTTGTTCCTCCTCCTCTTTTTTTTCCCCTTCTTGAATGAAGAAAATGAAGCTTTATTTATAGGCAAAGAGTTTGATCTAGGAGGCCAAGCAAGTGGAAAAAATAATGATTGATTTTGTGGAAAAAGAATGGAATATTCTTTTATGCTAAGATAAAAAACTTAACCATGGTTTAATCACTCAATTATTATTCTTTCCAATCTTGCAATCTTATCTTTGATGCTTTGAATATATCATTGCTTGTATCACATGAAGCTTCCTTGCATTATCCTTGAATTATCATTGAATTATCTCACTTTAATTAAACTTTAAATGAATAAAATTTAATTAAAATGAAATAAAAATGTTATGGATCATGGATGGGTCGTGGATTCCCCTTAGACATATGGGAATCAGGATTGAATCACAAAAGAATTGGCTTTTTTGAAAAAAGAATCAAATGTTGGTCATTACTTGTTTCATGCATTTTTCCAAAAAAGGTCAACTTCATCAAGGCATATCTCCCTCAATTTTGATCCTATGAAAGTGTTCTTTAACTTTTTGGAAAGCCCAAGATGTCCTCTACAAGCCACTTTGGAAGCGTTTTTGCATTTGGAGAAGTTATTTTGATGATATGGGCTTTGACAAAAAACTGCTTTTTGTTGACTTTCAAAATGACCCGTAATGTTTTGGCTTATATCTCTTAGGCGGAAGCATTTCTTGACCTTGGTCCCAACATCAAAGTTGTAGAGAATTGAATTTCCTTGAGAATGAGCTTTGGTTGGAATTTTTCTGATAAATTATGAGAGAGTTATGGTCGGTCAAAGTTCAGTTGACTTTTAGCTAAAAAAACTCTAATTTTGCAATTTTGAGTTTTGTCGATTTCTGAACTTTTCTTGATGAATTATGATCAACCATTGATCACATGATGAATCTTTTGAAAAAATATGGATGTTGACAAAAAATTGCATTTTTGACTGTCTGTTGACTTTTTGGTCAAACTGGTCGTCTGTTGACTGTTTGAGCTGTTGACTGTGCGTCTGAGCGAATCGAAGTTTGAAAATTTGTCTGGTGGTATTTTGAGACATATGGAGATCCATGAAATCCATTTGAGGTCTCAAAAACTCGTTCTCCTGAAAAAAAAAACAAAAACCCTAGTTAGGGACTGTTTGTGTAGGAGACAGTTAGGCGTACCTGATTTTTGTGCAGTGTTGAGTCTCTGTTGACCACGTGATTATCAGAAGACTTCTAGAACAAAATCTTGGAAATTTGAAGTGCAAAAAAAAATTGATTTGAATGATGGTACAAACACGGAGAATTGCGCTGATAGCGGGTTTGACTGGTAACTAGCTGTCCGGGTATTAACGTAACAGTTAAAGTGAAAATTCAACAGTTTAAAGTTAATTTTTTTCTTTTTTTGTTTTTGTTGTGTTAATGGTGAAAAATTTATTTACCTGAGCTGTTAGAAAAACACAAACATAATAAATAAATAAAATATACTGTACGCGAACGAAAATACCGATAATAACCTTGAAAAAATATTCAATGCACAGAAAAATAAATATTTAACACACATAATATTATCTATATAATTAAACTACCGTACGACAGATAGTACAACATTTAATACTAACAGTACAAATATTACATAATATAATGAACAGTACGACAAATAAAATAAACGGTACACTATTTGAAAGCGACAGATACAATAAACTTTAAAAATGACGATTAATAATCCATGCTATGAACAACAGAAAATAGATGATCGGAAGTGTAACCATCGCAGGTCCGCATTTTTCAGGACTATGCAGACAGAAGAAGGACATGATCACCGTAAAAATAGTGATGACTATAAGAAAAAGTGTATCCATCCACTTTGCCATTTTTGCCGAGGAAGAAGAGAAAATAATTATGAGATAGAAGTTTGAGAAATTTGGGAGATGAGTGAAATTTGATGTGAGAATTTATGAAAAAAATGAGGAGTATTTATAGAGTGAAAAGAGAGAGATAGAGTCGTTGGGAGTGGAGTGTTACCGTTTTGAATAGTAGTAGGATTTGAAAAAAAGTATGGTAGGTTTTGAAAAGAAAAGGGGTGTAGAATAAAGCTAGGATTTGAAAAGAAAGAAAGAGATTTAAAAAAAAAATAAAATAATATAGTATAAAAATAAAAATTAGTGGGAAATAAAACCAATAATAATTTAATTGTTACCAGTATAATCTGAAACCCGGACTCCGCGCCTGCAAATTTTAATTCTGTACCAACTGCGTCAGCATTATTTATCTGAAAAGAAATCTCAAATAAACAGTGTATGAAGTGATAAACAGTATTTGGCGTTTATGTAAGAATAAATTTAACAGCGAACCAAAATACTGTATAAAAAATTCTAAAAATTGAGTATTTATAAAATCAGGATATTTATGAAATAAAAATCCAAGATTGTATAAAACTCCAAATTTTTAGACAGAAGTCTGTTGATTTCTCTCTTTTTTTTTTTTTTTTAAAAACGCAAGCAAATTTTGGGGTATAACAATAATGATCATAACACTTAGAAAATGATGGGATCTCATAGGTCAAAAATTGGGGTGCAACAAATAGCATTCCTTTGATTACTATTATTGATACCGGTGCTACGCATTGCTTTATATCTGCTGATTGTGTTGATAGATTGGGTCTGGTGTTATCTGCTATGAATGGAGAAATGGTTGTCGATACTCCGGCTAAGGGATCGGTGACTACTTCTCTTGTGTGTCTTAAGTGTCCCGTGTCAATTTTCGACAAAGACTTTCTTGTTGATTTTGTTTGCTTGCCGTTGAGAGGTTTGCATGTGATTTTGGGGATGGACTGGTTAGGGCATAACCATGTTCACATTAATTGTTTTGATAAGTCTGTGAGGTTTTCTTCTCCTGAAGAGGAAGGCTTAGAGTTGTTATCGGCCAGACAGTTTCGTTTGTTGATGAAAGAAGATGTTCAAGTGTTCGTGTTGGTTGCTTCAATGTCTGTTGAGAATCAGGCTGTAATAGAAAGGTTGAAGGTAGTATGTGAATTTCCTGAAGTTTTCCCTGATGAAATTCCCGATGTGCCGCCTGAGAGGGAAGTTGAGTTCTCCATTGATCTTGTACCTGGTACTAGACCTGTGTCTATGGCACCGTACAGGATGTCTGCATCTGAATTGTCTGAATTTAAGAAGCAATTGGAAGAGCTGCTTGAGAAGAGGTTTGTGAGACCTAGTGTGTCACCGTGGGGAGTTCCAGTGTTGTTGGTTAAGAAGAAAGATGGAAGTATGAGACTTTGTATTGATTATCGTCAGTTGAATAAGGTGACAATCAAGAACAAGTATCCACTCCCAAGAATTGATGACTTGATGGACCAATTGGTTGGTGCTCGTGTATTTAGCAAGATTGATCTGAGGTCGGGTTACCATCAGATTAAAGTGAAAGATGAGGACATGCAGAAGACGGCTTTCAGAATATGTTATGGACATTATGAGTATTCCGTGATGCCCTTTGGTGTTACTAATGCACCTGGAGTATTTATGGAGTACATGAACCACATTTTCCATGAGTATCTGGATCGTTTCGTGGTGGTGTTCATTGATGATATTTTGATTTACTCTAAATCAGAATCAGATCATGCTGAGCATTTGAAGTTGACATTGCAAGTCTTGAAAGAGAAGGAGTTGTATGCTAAGTTATCCAAGTGTGAGTTCTGGCTGAAGGAAGTTAGTTTTCTGGGGCATGTCATTTCTGGTGATGGCATTGCCGTGGATCCGTCTAAAGTTGATGTCGTGTTGAGATGGGATACTCCTAAGTCGGCTACCGAGATTCGAAGCTTTTTGGGACTAGCTGGTTATTATAGAAGGTTCATTGAAGGTTTCTCTAAGTTAGCCCTTCCGTTGACTAAGTTGACTTGTAAGGGTAAGGCTTTCGTGTGGGATGTTTCTTGTGAAGATAGTTTTACCGAGTTGAAGAAAAGGTTGACGTCGACACCGATTTTGATATTGCCTAATCCGGAAGAATCGTTTGTGGTTTATTGTGATGCTTCTAAAATGGGTTTAGGAGGTGTGCTCATGCAAAATGGTAAAGTTGTTGCTTATGCATCGAGACAGTTGAGAGTTCATGAGAAGAACTATCCTACGCATGATTTAGAACTTGCTGTTGTAGTGTTCGTGTTGAAGATTTGGAGACATTATCTTTATGGTTCTAGATTTGAAGTCTTTAGCGACCATAAGAGTTTGAAGTATCTGTTTGATCAGAAGGAATTGAATATGAGACAACGAAGGTGGTTAGAACTGTTGAAAGATTATGATTTCAGTTTGAATTATCATCCATGAAAAGCTAATGTTGTTGCTGATTCCTTAAGTCGCAAGACTTTGCATATGTCGGCAATGATGGTTAAGGAGTTGGAATTAATTGAGCAATTTCGAGATATGAGTTTGGTATGTGAAGTGACTCCTACGAGTGTTCGATTGGGTATGTTGAAGATTAACAATGATTTTCTGGATAGTGTCAGAGAAACCCAGAAGTTGGATGTGAAATTGGTTGATTCGATGATTGGAGTCGACCAAGCTGAGAATGGTGATTTCAAGTTAGATGCGCACGGTGTGTTGAGGTTCCGTGATCGGATTTGTATACCTGATGATGTGGATTTGAAAAGATCTATTCTTGAGGAAGGTCATATGAGTAATCTGAGTATTCATCCCGGAGCTACGAAGATGTACCAAGATTTGAAGAATTTGTTTTGGTGGCCTGGAATGAAGCGTGACATAGCTCAGTTTGTGTATGCATGTTTGACTTGTCAGAAGTCGAAGGTTGAACATCAGAAGCCTGCTGGTTTAATGCAACCGTTAGAAGTCCCTGAATGGAAATGGGATAGTATTTCCATGGATTTTGTGACAAGTTTGCCGAATACCGTGAGATGATATGATTCAATTTGGGTGATTGTTGATAGGCTTACAAAGTCGGCTCATTTCATACCTATTAACATCCCTTATCTGGTTTCGAAGTTGGCGGAAATTTATGTCCGTGTGATTGTGAAGTTGCATGGTGTTTCTTTGTGTATTGTTTCGGATAGAGATCCGAGGTTCACTTCAGATTTTTGGAAGAATTTGCAAGAGGCGTTGGGTTCTAAATTGAGGTTGAGTTCGGCGTATCATCCTCAGACCGATGGTAAAACGGAGAGAACGATTCAATCTTTGGAGGATTTGTTGAGATCTTGTGTTCTTGAGCAGGGAGGTACGTGGGATACTTATCTTCCATTGATAGAGTTCACATACAACAATAGTTACCATTCGAGTATCGGTATGGCACCGTTTGAAGCGTTGTATGGTCGGAGGTGTAGGACTCCGTTGTGTTGGCATGAATCTGGTGAGAGTGTAGTACTTGGACCGGAGATTGTTCGAGAAACTACCGAGAAGGTTAAGTTGATCCGTGAGAAGATGAAGGCTTCGCAAAGTAGGCAGAAGAGTTACCATGACAAGAGGAGGAAAGATTTAGAATTCCAAGCTGGTGACCATATATTTTTAAGAGTTACGCCAACGACTGGTGTGGGAAGAGCCTTGAAGTCGAAGAAGCTAACTCTTCGTTTTATCGGACCATATCAGATTTCGGAAAGAGTTGGGAATGTGGCGTATAGAGTGGCCTTACCGCCTATCCTTCGAATTTGCATGACGTGTTTCATGTGTCGCAACTTCGAAAGTATGTTTCGGATCCTTCGCGTGTGATTCATATGGACGATGTGCAAGTGCGGGATAATCTCACGGTGGAGACTATGCCTATAAGGATTGAGGATCGCGAGACGAAGACGCTTAGAGGCAAGGAGATTGCTTTGGTGAAGGTCGTTTGGTCGGGTGCTACCGGTGAAAGTATGACGTGGGAATTGGAAAGCAAGATGCGCGAGTCGTATCCTGAGTTATTCGATTGAGGTAATTTTCGAGGACGAAAATATTCTAAGTGGGGGAGAGTTGTAACGACCGTTTTTCTTTAATTCCTTATTTATGTGAATTAATTGTGATCTATGTGTTAATTATATGCTTGATTGATTTTATGTTGTTTTGATTGGGAATTATCAGTAATAATATAAGATAGTAAGTGTGGTTGATAATTGGGCCTAAGTCGGTATTAGTAAGTGAGGGGTGTTAGTTAGAGCCCATTAGTAATTTAAGATAGTAAGGTTTTAACTGAAATAAGGGTTTTAGAGGAAATAGAAATTAGAAGTTCATTTTGGGGTTTTTTGGTGAAAGAAGAGAAGAGAGGAGAGAAAGAGGAGAATCTCAAGGTTGAAGATAGAGTTGGCTTCAATCCAAAACCTAAGGTAAGGGTGGGATTCTTTCATGCTAAAGGGATGTATGATGATGTTTTGGGTGGGGTTTTGATTATATGTTGTTATCCATGATTGTGTAGAAATTGAATAGAGATTGTTAGAGCTCATAATTAACTTCTATGAAATTGTGAATCTAAGCATGATTGAAGATGTTATGATGTTAGAAGACCCATAATAGGTGTTATAATTGTGTCTATAACATGTATTCTATTGATATTCGTGATGCTTGGTGTTTTCCAACTTGATTGGGTTGAGTTTAGGGGTTTTTGGATGGGTTTCGTATGCTGTTTTCTGTGTTTGGGGTTTTCTGAAAATCGCCAGTTCGCGCCGCGAACCTCTTGGCAGAAACTTGGGAAAAACTGGATCTGCTCAGTTCGCGCCGCGACCCCTTGTTGGCGCCGCGAACTGCTTGGCAGAAAGTTAGGGATTTTTGGATTCGCTCAGTTCGCGTCGCGAACCTTGTTGGCGCCGCGAACCCTGTTTTGCAGAATTTTTCCTAAACTTTGAAATGATGTAACTTTTGAACCGTAACTCCTTTTTAAGTGTCGTTTGAACCTATGCGAAGCTATAATTGAAACCTCTCTAATGAATGTGATTTAGGAATGCTTATAAATCTTTTAATCCTTCTTTAAATGTATTTATTGATGTTATGATTTGTGTGGTGAAGTGGTGTGTTGTTGTATGATGATGCAACGTAGCGACGTGATTGGGAAGTGGTGAATTACTATAAAAGTAATGATGTTTAGTCGGTATTCGTGATGTATTTGTGAATGTCGTGTTTGTATGGATGTTTCATTTAGTGAGTCACATCCATTGCATAAAGAGACGGTGGCCTTAATGGTAAAAAGTGACGGTGGCCTTATTGGCAATTAGCGACGGTGTGCCCAATGGCAAATCTTGAGACGTGGGAGTTTTACTCCAAATGGTACCACATGCATTTGCATAAGTCGAGTCACATGTGAATTGCATTCGAGTCTTACTTGATTATGATGTGGTGACTTGATGATGAGATGTTTGTTGCGATTGTGTGGAATTTTACTTGCGAATTGTGTCTATTGTCATAGTTGAATTGATGACATTGTTACCGTTCCTTAAGTTGATTATGTGTTGTGAAATCATTGTATTGAGTATGGGGATGAGAAGTGGTGACCAATGTATGATCTTTTCTCTTGCTTAGAATATTATCATACGTTTCTTTATAATGAATGATATCTCACCCTTTCTGTTTGAATGTTATCCTCCGTTGGTAACGTGCAGGTAATGACGCGGAGTAGTCGTGTACCTATAGTTCGAGTCGGTGTGTGTCGATGCTCTGATACGTAGCACTCGGGGAACGTTGGATTACTTGTTTATGTTTTGGTTTCTTGTGTTTATCCTTGTTAAACCTTGTCCTTATATTATGCCGAAACTTTTTAGATGTATCGTGCCGTGTTTGGCCGTGATATTATGAGTTGTATTGTTGTTGACATATGATTTTCCGCTGCGATGCAAGTACTTGATTGGCTGACAATGATTAATGATTTCGATATTGTTCTCCTACATGTGTGTTATGTATCTAAGTGACTGAGCATGATATATGTATGTGATTCTGTTGTTTAAAATGTGACGCTCCGAATCGTTATGTTCTATTTGCTTGAAATTTTGTACTATGGTATTCCTCTTTATTGCGGGGTAGATTTGGGGTGTTACAGATTCAATCACATTCCATTAAGGATCGAAGAGAGGAATGAGTATTTATCATGTATTCAAGTTTGGGTGCAAGGAAGATAAAACAACGCACATGCCATTCTCTATTATCATCCCAACGTTCACCTCGTCATTTTAGGTATTCAATGAGCAAAAAACTAATGTTCTATGTATTGGGCAAGTTTTCCCCCATAATAAAAGTTCACGGTAAAACTCATACTTTGTCCAATAACAGCACAGTTTGAAATGCAAAACCTAGAACATGTTTTTTGAATCAATCGCCTTCCTCAATCATGTAGTTGATTCGTCTACCACATACGTCGTCTTCCTCACAATCACGTCCCACAAACTTTTGAAGTCAAGGAGTGACACCAACACAAAAATAATATATACGGATCTCATAAAAAAAAATTCAAGAACTAAAATAAAAAATTTATCAATTTACAAAGATTAAAAGGTTATTTAAGCAACAAAAAATTACTGGTGGTAGAAACAAAGAGAAAAGTGTCATTAACATTAGTAAAAATTTATAATCTTATATATAAAAGTTGTTAAATCTCTTAACAATTTTGAATCTGAATCAAAAATTAATAAATAACTTAGTAATTTTTTTATATATTCTATTTTTTATATTTGTTCTGCCTAAGCTTCTCTCTGTATTCCTCCTACCATGTTAGAGATTATTATTAACCTACAAATGTATCTTTTTTATAAAAAAAAGTGCTAACACATTTTCAAATTTTTGTATTTTGATGTGGTTCTGTCTTGTTCGAATTTTGTTGTGGTGTTTAATTTTAATTTTGGATATTTTGGAGAAAATAAATTAATAGTATGATAATAATGCTTCATCTTTGTTTGGCTTTGTCAATTACTCAGTTTTTTTAGTTGAGTTACATTATGTTTATCATCCTTAATTAGGATATAAGTAACTACTATGTTGCTTCAAAAGATAAAAGTTAGTACCTACCAATAAAGAAAATCAGAATAGATTAATGAAATTACATAATTTTGAGTAGCTTAGAATTGATAGACTAGCATTAATTAAAACCTAACGATAAACACTAACAAAGCATTAGCTTTCGATGAAAGCAAGATTTTGCTCTTGACTGAGACTCAAGTCACTTTCACTTTTCTCATATGAAACACTTTCTTTAAGTTTTACTTTTTGTAGTCTGTTTTTTATAGGAAAAATTAAATTCATTTTTAGATAAATTAATATATCCTACGTTGTAGTATAGAGATTAATTTTTAAAAATATTTAAGATTTATTTTAGAGAATAACATTTTTTAACTAATCTTAAAAATTGGTTAAACCATTTGAGGTTTATCTATGACATTATCTATTTAGAGATTTACTCGATTTTAGAAAGAATAGGCTCGTATTATTTAAAAAGTTTATTTATTTAAACAAAATATAATTACACTATAAAAATTAATTAGATTTTATAACATATTATATATATTAAAGTAAAAGTTCTTAAAAAAATAAAATAAAACATTTTTTAATTTTATTATTGATTATTTAAAGGGCAGCACATATACAATTTAACATTTTCTTTTAATAAAGCACAAATGTTTTAAAAATGATAGGTACCAAAACCTTCTCAAAAGTAAAATATATAGAATGGTAACTCAAGCATATTCTTTACATAGCCACTTAGAAAAATAGAATGAATTAAATGAAAAAAATTATATGTGAAACATAAATTAGTAAAAGAGTTCGCACAACTATTATTTTTTTATCAATAAAAGATGATAAAAAAGAGACAGAAAAAATATAGAAAATTTCTTTATCAACCCCCATGTCTTCTTGGTCATCTCTGGTGAAAAATCCAAACTACCCCTAATTTCGGAAATGCATTTTCGAAATGCAAGAAAAAGGTGTTTTCGGAGATGCATCTCCGAAAGCGTCTTTTTTTTTGAAAAAATTGTCTTATTTCGGAAGTTCATTTCCGAAAACAGCATTTCGGAAATGAACTTCCGAAATAATGCGCGTTTTGCAGATTAAGCAAAACAGCCCACCTCCCCCTAATCATTTACCCTAATCATCATCAAACACTTCCAAACTCAAACTCTCTGCAAAAAATCTGCAAAAGCAAGTGTGAAGTAGCCAAACTCTTCTTCCAAACTCAACCAAACTCATCATCAAACACTAATTGGTTAGTTTATCATTGTTTTTTCAAGTTTTAGATCTATTTGATTAAACTCTATTAGGGTGTTTAGAAACTGAAAAAATCACATTAAGATAGGTTAGTACTGATATTAGGATGTTTAGTAGGTATAAAAATAGTTTTGGTTTAGGTTTTTGGGGTCTGCCATTGGAGGTTGCAGAGAAGCTCTGCGCAGGGGTGTTTCGGAAGTTCATTTCCGAAAACACCTCCATCCCAGTTTTCGGAAATGAACTTCCGAACTGTATCAGAAGTGCATTTTTTTTTGTTTTTTCATTTGTCTCGCATATTAATCGATTTCGATTGTTTACAGGAACATGTCAGGCAACCAACCAGCACGCATCAGACAGGGTAGGGAGACCCAGACTGCGTCGGCTAGACGCGGGCGGCGGCGCAGCTGGCGTCGACCCAGGGACGGGGGCACGGTCGGGGACGCCGTGTGCGAGTTCCCGTGGGCGAGGGAGAGGGTACATCTGCTTCAGGATCTAGGAGTCGGCTGGCTCGGGCAACTTCTTCCCGCCAGCGAGAGGAGGAGGAAGAGGAGGAGGAGGTGGCGGCAGTGCCCTACCACGAGCCGGAGGGGGTACCGGAGGTTGACCCTCCAGCCGGGGAGGATGATGAGCAGGAGGACGGCTATCCGGGAGGGCCCTTTGACACCTCTGTGCTGATTAGCTACCACGATCACGTCGCTCAGCGTATCTGGGAGGGAGAGATATTTTTTATAATTTAACCGTTTAATTGTCACCATTTTTTATAATTTAACCGTTTATTTGTCGCTTATTTAATATATGTTGCTTATTTGTTTTTTTTTTGTAACAGGAGCGAGATCCGTTGAAAATGGTGAACCACGCCCGGAAGATTTTCAATCTGTTTAAACCAGCAGCTGAGTGGTTTAACGACCATGTGCGAGGTTCAGGGCTTAGCGGGCTCTGCATGACGGGGTACACCACCATCAGCACCGGCATGCAGGGGGCATTTGTGGAGCGCTGGCACAAGGAGACGTCCTCTTTCCACTTGCCGGTTGGGAAGATGGCGATCACCTTGCATGACGTGCAGTGTCTTCTCCACCTGCCGATTAGGGGGCCGCTGTTGACCCACTCCAAGATCCAGAGGGTTGAGGCCATTGAGTGGATGACGCTCTATTTGGGCATGGAGCACGAGGTTGCTCACTTTGAGTGCGCCACGACATCTGGGCCTCATGTCCGGTTCACCACACTGAGCTGCTATTTTGAGCACCACCTGGACGCGGCTGTCGAGGTTGAGGGTGAGGGTGACGAGCTATTCACACAGTATCACCGCGGCTGCGCTCTCTGGTGCTGGTACATGTTTGTGGTAGGCGCTGCAGTCTTTGTGGACAAGAGTGCAAGGTACGTCGACGTGACCTACCTTCGCTACTTCATGGACCTGGATACCGTTCACCAGTGGAACTGGGGGGCAGCTACTCTGGCATACCTCTACCAGAAGCTGAATGAGGCCTCCAACTGGAGGACGAGGCAGTTAGTCGGATCCTGCACACTACTTACGGTACATTTTATTTTAACACATTATCGTATTTATTCATTTATTTATGTTTCGTATTTATTTTTAATACATTATCGTGTTTGTGTTTCAGAGCTGGATCATCTCCTACTTCTCCCGCGTCCACGGCTTCCGCTACGATCCTGCATACGTGGACGCCATGCCCAGGGCCGCCAGATACGCTCTCCAGAGGGGGAACGATGTGGTGGGATCATACCGTTTGTACTTGGACCGCACGATGCACGACGACGTCACCTGGAGGCCGTTCGTCGACTACGCTCAGATTGTCCCCTTTGACGGCATTGCTCTATATTCAGGCTGGTTGGCATGCGGGATCGGCATCATGGTCCGGTATCTCCCTGAGCGGTGCATGCGTCAGTTCGGATTCGTGCAGCGGATACCCAGGTCACCCTTTGAGGCTGCTCCCGACACAGTGACCCGAGTGCAGCTCACTGCCATATGGGAGGACTGGCAGCATCATGTGGTATCGCAGGAGTACCGTCTCACTCGGGTCACACAGGACTGGCACAGTGAGGAGGGGTACGTCACATGGTTCTACCGGGTGTCCCATCCTCTGCTGAGACCCGACATTCCCGGCGCTCCTAGGTCAGCACACGAGGAGATCCTGGAGAACCAGCAGGCCGAGGATGACCACGCCATTGATCTCATGCCGATCTGCCAGCGGATAGAGATGCTTGGGCGGGACGCGTTGGATCGAGGTATCGTTGATCAGGGCGGTCCAGAGGCAGTCGCCGTGATGGAGATGATCGTCACTGATGCGGGCCGTGCGGCGGGGTACAGGCGGCAGAGGAGGGCCCAGGGTGAGAGGGTTAGGCATACCCAGTAGTGGTCGGATTTATTTATTTTTTGATTTCGGATTGTATATTCCGCACAGTATTATTATTATTTTCGGATTGTATATATTATTTGGATTTGATTTATCATATTAGTATTTTCAGTTTATCTGTTGCTTGTTCTATTTGGCGTTTACGTTTAATTAAAATGCGAGACTGTTAAGAAAAAGCATAAAAAAAAAACACAGTTTCTGCATAATTCGGAAGTTCATATCCGAAGACACCCCCCATGAGGTGTTTTCGGAAGTTCATCTCCGAAGACACCCCCCATGAGGTGTTTTCGGAGATGCACTTCCGAATTGTGGAAATTTTAAAAAAAAAAAAAAACGCTTCGGAAGTTCATTTCCGAAGCAGGAGTATTTTGGGATTTTTGCTGGGAATGACCCCATAGGAAGGTGGCTAAAGAAATTTTCAAAATATATAATCTACAAACTTCACATCTACATTTAAGTTGTCAAAAAACATGAGCGACTTCATAAAAAAAATTTGACCATCCAAAAGAATATGATGATGCAATTTAAACTTCATACTTCACATAAGATATTATAATAATAAAATCACAAGAAAAAAATAAAAACAACATAAAATAAAATAAATTTTAGGTTAAGCATAAAATTCATCTTATCTATAGTCTTATATGTTTAAATAAAACAGACAAAATGTTCTTTCTATGACTCACCGTCGTGGTTCATAAAATATAGGTTACAAGCACAAAATCTTTTGCTAAAGAGTTATGTGTTATCATTTCTCATTATCAATTTTCAAAGTCTAATTTAAAGGAGACGATATAGCTATCAATATTTTTGAAGATGAGTACAAAAGTTAGTCTTAAATCGTACAAAATGGAAGGTTGATTATGTCTTAGGAGATCCTCTCCTAAAATTTCAAGACTTGTGTTAAGCCTTTATAGTGTGTTTGGATGGAGCATTTTAACGAGGGAAAGTAATATTTTGAGGGAATTTAAAATGATTGGACCAAAATCCATTGTTTGGATACAAAAATGAAGAATTGTTAAAATGATAGAAATTTATGGAGTATTTCATCTAAGTTAAATTTAATCATTTTGAAATGACACCAAAAACCAAAGAATTTGAAATTCCTCTCATGTTCCATAGAATGTATTTATTATTATTATTTTTTCAAATTTTACAAATTGGTCCTCATATTTTCCAAAATTATAAAATTGACCCCAAAAATTTTTAAAAAATTGCAAATTGGTCCTTGATAATTTTTAAAATTTACAATTTGGTCCTTCAAATTTTTAAAAATTGCAATTTGGTCCCTACTTTTCAATTTTTTAATTTGGTCCAAAAAATTTATATTTTATAAAAAATGACCCAAAAAATCTAACAATGAATTACCTTAATACTTCATCCAAACAAAATAATTTAAAATGAATGGATTTCAATTGAATCATTTGAATTGCTTTGAATTTTAAATTCCCTTCAAATTTCTAATTACCTCATCCAAACACACTCTTAGGGAAACTTTTGAATAAATGAAAAACTACTTATTTAGGAACAAATTTTGATGAATTTGTTTTTTATTTTACTATGTTAAGGATACGCACATATTATTCACATTAAAGAAGGTCAAAGCAAATATCAAGACATTCAAACATTTAAGTATAGACAATTATAGACTAGACAAAGTATATTATATCATAATTGTATTTAAAATAGGATTTATATTATAGGCAATTATAGACTAGACAATTATAGGCAATTAGTATACAGATCCTTGTACTCTTCTATATATATGTACATCATTACAAGAATAATATATAACAAAATTCCTTTTATCATATGGTACCCGTTTTTCTCTGGTTAATCTCCCTTAGTTTGTGTTTATCATCCTGTTTCAATCCTTCTTCATCGACTCACTCACTCACTCGCATCATCATGTCTGATGTTCCACCACCTTCACAAAACCCGCCGACCCATGATCAACCCGCCGATCCATGCGTCATCCATCATTCCGACAACCCTGCAACTGTCCTTGTTACACCTCTGCTCACGATCGACAACTATGGTTCATGGAGCCGAGCCGTAACAATGGCACTTCGTGCCAAAAACAAATTCGGGTTTGTCGATGGAACCCTAACCTGTCCAAAGAAGGCCGATGATATCTCTAAGTGGCGTCGCTGCAACGATATGGTTGCAAGCTTGATTCTCAACTCGGTTTCAACCGAGATTCGCCCTAGCATTTTCTATGCTGAAACGGCGGCACAAATCTGGACCGATCTCAAGGATCGTTTCTCTCAGTCCAACGCTCCAAAAATCTATCAATTGAAATAATCTATCTCTGCCCTAAAACAAGAGGGCATGTCTGTATCTCTGTATTTTACTCAGTTGAAATCTCTCTGGGATGAACTCCATTCCATTGCACCTATCAATCCGTGCATCTGCGGTAATGCCAAGAGTATTATTGATCAACAAAATCAGGACTGGGCCATGGAATTTCTTCAAGGCATCCATGACCGATTCTCGGCCGTCCGCAGTCAAATTCTCCTCATGGATCCTTTTTCCTTCAATTCAGTGTATTTATAATATTTTACGCCAGGAAGAGAAACAACAAGAGATTAATTTTCGACCCCTCCCTGCTGAGGAATCAGCAGCGCTTCAAGCTTCTAAAGTGCAGTATCGCACTCAAGGCAAACGGCATCGTCCGTACTGTGAGAATTGCAATAAGTATGGTCACACTATTGCTACTTGCTATCAGATTCATGGCTTTCACAATAAGCCACCAAAGAAATCTGAACCATTCTCATCTACTTCCGCTACTCAACTCTCAAGCGCACAATACCGAAAACTCCTATCTCTCTTAGCCAAAGAGGACACTATAGGATCATCTGTGAATTTAGCAGGTACCTCTTTTACTTGTGTTCCTTTTTCTTGGATTATTGATTCTGGCGCTTCAAATCACATATGCACATCTCTTTCTTATTTTTCTTCATATTCACCTGTTCATAAAAATATACTTGTTCAATTACCCGACGACTCTCACGCGTCCGTGAAACACATCGGCAATATTCATTGCTCGCCGTCACTTACACTCACGAATGTTTATCACATTCCATATTTCAAATATAATCTATTATCTCTTTCACAATTAACAAAATCAATACATTGTGATATTATTTTCTCATCCTCTGGTTGCATATATCAGGACCGAGCAACGAAGAAGACGATTGGTCGGGGTAGTGCTCAGAATGGACTCTTCTATCTGAATGAAGAACCACCATTAAATAAAGATTACAAGGATCACTATTGCCTTGACCATCCATCAAGTTCTTTTTTTAGTTCTAAGCAATGTAATAAGGCTGAGCTATGGCATTTACGCCTCAATCACCCATCTATTTCCCGCTTTCAATTTATTGTTAAGAACTCTCCAAATATTAATGCGAATAAAAATTTTGTTTGTGACTTTTGTCCGCGTGCAAAACAATCACGTTTACCTTTTTCTTCAAGAACATCATATTTATCTCATTGTTTTGAGTTAATTCATGTCGATATTTGGGGTCCATTCTCTACTCCATCACACAATGAATCACGATATTTTTTAACAATTGTCGATGATTATTCACGATGTACTTGGTTATATCTCATGCAACATAAATCTGAAACATTTACTACGCTAATTCATTTTTTTAATCAAATCAATCGTCAATTCAACACTAAAATTAATAAAATTAATTTCGGCGATGGGGGCATCTTTCTTCCCCAACTTCAAGCTATTCGTTCCGACAATGGTTCAGAGTTTTTGTCCAAACAAATCCAAACATGGTTTCATGATCATGGCATTATTCATCAACGCAGCTGCGTTGCAACCCCTCAACAAAATGGCGTTGTGGAGCGCAAGCATCGTCATCTTCTCGACGTCGCAAGAGCATTACATTTCCAAGCGAAATTACCCCTTTCCTTTTGGGGTGAATGCGTGCTCACTGCCGCTTATCTCATAAACAAACTTCCTACTTCCATCCTGATATATAAATCTCCTCATCAAATTTTACTTGGTTCTCCTCCTTCATACTCATCACTACGTGTGTTCGGATGTCTCTGTTTTGCCAAAAATATGAACATTCAACACAAATTCGATGAACGAGTCAAACCTAGTATTTTTGTCGGTTACCCTTTTAATCAAAAAGGATACCACATCTACGATATGCACACTCGCAAAATATATGTCTCTCGCGATGTTCAATTTTTTCAAACCATGTTTCCATATCACGACCTTCAAACTCTTTCCATCGCTAACGACATAAGCATCAACACTCAAATCCTTGATTGTGAATTTGATGATTCCTCTTCCAACTTATTGTTAGAACAAGATTTGTTCTGATCAATTATCTTAGTTTTGATGATAACAATAATATGAATTTTGCTTAAGATAATATGGTACTCTAATCCAATGCAATTTCCTTTTCAGGAAATATATATAGAGTATGCATAAATCAGCGCTCAGAAGCTTTGACTCAGAAGGTTCAGCATGCAACATCAGAACATGGTCTGGCAAGACATCAGAAGATGGTCGAAGCAGAATCAGAACATGGGTCTATGGAAGCATCAGAAGAACATGAGATCAGAAGCACTGAAGTTCTGATGGTATCACGCTCAGAAGCACTTCAAGGTCAGAAGATCAGAAGATGCTTTGCACCAAGCTGTTTGACTCTGATGATATTCAAACGTTGTATTTACAAAAATCAGATCAGAAGAAAGTACAAGTGGCAGGCTACGCTGACTGACAAAAGGAACGTTAGAAGCTATTAAAGGCAACGTCAGTAGACACAGCGTGAACAAGGCTCGAGGTAGTTGACAAAAGCGTATAACATTAAATGCAAAGCTGTACGGAACACGCAAAGCATTAAATGCGCTCAACAGTCATCTTCTCAAGCGCCTATAAATATGAAGTTCTGATGAGAAGCAAGGTTAACAACTCTGAACCAAATTCTGTGAATATTAACTTGCTGAAAACGCTGTTCAAATCAAAGCTCAGAATCTTCATCTTCATCAAAGCTCACTACATTGCTTTTGTAATATCTTAGTGAGATTAAGCTTAAACTTTAAGAGAAATATCACTGTTGTGATTATAGCTTTTAAGAAGCATTGTAATACTCTTAGAAAGATTACATTAAGTTGTAAGTAACTAGAGTGATCGTGTTGATCAAAATACTCTAGGAAGTCTTAGCTTGTGTCTAAGCAGTTGTAATTAGAGTGATCACGTGGTGGTCAGGATACTCTAAGAAAGTCTTAGCTTGTGTCTAAGCAGTTGTTCCTAGAGTGATCAGGTTGTGATCAGGATACTCTAGAAGACTTAGTTGCGGACTAAGTGGAAAACCATTGTAATCCGTGCGATTAGTGGATTAAATCCTCAGTTGAGGTAAATCATCTCTGCGGGGGTGGACTGGAGTAGTTTAGTTAACAACGAACCAGGATAAAAATAACTGTGCAATTTATTTTTATCTGTCAAGTTTTTAAAGCTACACTTATTCAAACCCCCCCTTTCTAAGTGTTTTTCTATCCTTCAATTGGCATCAGAGCGCCGGTTCTAAGGTGCAAGCACTTAACCGTGTTTAGAAAAGATTCAGGAAGAGAAAAACACTTCAGTTAAAGATGGCTGGTGAATCTCAAGCAAATCCAACTCCATCTACATCTGGCTCTGCTGAGCAACACAACGGAAACAATGGTTATACTAGACCACCAGTATTTGATGGTGAAAACTTTGAATACTGGAAAGATAAACTGGAAAGTTACTTTCTTGGTCTAGATGGTGATCTATGGGATCTTCTGATGGATGGTTACAAACATCCGGTAAAAGCCAGTGGCGTAAAGCTGACAAGGCAAGAAATGAGCGATGATCAGAAGAAGCTTTTCAGGAATCATCATAAATGCAGAACTGTTTTGCTGAATGCTATCTCTCATGCTGAGTATGAGAAGATATCTAACAGGGAAACGGCCTATGACATATATGAGTCCTTGAAAATGACTCATGAAGGAAACACTCAAGTCAAGGAGACCAAAGCTCTTGCATTAATCCAGAAGTATGAAGCCTTCAAGATGGAGGATGATGAAGACATTGAAAGGATGTTTTCAAGATTTCAAACTCTTACTGCTGGATTGAGAGTTCTGGATAAAGGCTACACCAAGGCTGATCATGTAAAGAAGATTATCAAAAGCTTACCCAGAAGATGGGGTCCAATGGTAACTGCATTCAAGATTGCAAAGAATCTGAATGAAGTTTCTTTGGAAGAGCTTATCAGTGCCTTAAGAAGCCATGAAATTGAGCTGGACGCAAACGAGCCTCAGAAGAAAGGTAAGTCTATTGCATTAAAATCTAATGTTAAAAAATGCACTAACGCTTTTCAGGCAAAAGAAGAAGATTCTGAAGAATCAGAATCTGAAGAAGAAGATGAACTGTCCTTGATCTCCAGAAGGCTAAATCAACTCTGGAAGAACAAGCAAAGGAAGTTCAGAGGCGTCAGAAGTTCAAAGAAATTTGAACGTGGAGAATCTTCTGATGACAGAAGATCTGACAAGAAGAAGGCTGTCTGCTATGAGTGCAATAAGCCTGGACATTACAAGAATGAGTGTCCGAAACTTCAGAAAGAAAATCCCAAGAAGAAGTTTCATAAGAAGAAAGGTCTTATGGCAACCTGGGATGAGTCAGAAGATGATTCAGACTCTGAAGATGAGCAGGCTAACTGTGTGCTGATGGCGACAGAAGATGACGGATCAGAATCTACATCAGAATCAGATTCTGAAGAGGTATTTTCTGAACTCACTAGAGATGAGTTAGTTTCCAGTCTAACAGAACTTCTGGAATACAAATCTCAGATTAGTCTCAAATACAAAAAGCTAAAAAAGCTATTTGAATTTGAAACTAAGAAGCTTGAGTTGGAAAATTCTGAATTAAAAGAAAAACTTTTAAAATTATCCAATAATGTTGGATCTCCTTCTGATTCAGAAAAATCCACTCCTAGTCTAAACCATATTCTGAAAGAATATGATTTAAGTTTCAGGAAGTTCTTATCTAGAAGTATTGGCAGAAGTCAGCTAGCTTCTATGATATATGCTGTGTCTGGAAACAAAAGAGTTGGCATTGGTTGTGAGGGTGAAACCCCATACAAACTTGAACCTGTTGATAAGATGAAAATCACGTACAAGCCATTGTATGATCAGTTCAAGTATGGCCACTCACATGATATTAGGCACACATCACATGCACAAAGCTTTCACGTTACACACACTAAGAAGCATGTGACACAACCTAGGAAATATCATGAAACTCACATTAAGAATTATCATGCTGTTCCTCCTATTGCTTACAATGCTAAACCCAAGTTCAATCAGAACTTGAGAAAATCTAACAAGAAAGGACCCAAGAAAATGTGGGTACCTAAGGATAAGATCATTCCTATTGCAGATATCCTTGGCTGCAAAAAGGACAAAGCACAACATGTCATGGTACCTGGACTCTGGATGCTCACGACACATGACAGGAAGAAGGTCTATGTTCCAAGACCTGGTGCTTAAGTCTGGAGGAGAAGTCAAGTTTGGAGGAGATCAGAAGGGCAAGATAATTGGCTCTGGAACTATAAAGTCTGGTAACTCTCCTTCCATTTCAAATGTACTTCTTGTAGAAGGATTAACACATAACCTCTTATCTATCATTCAATTGAGTGACAATGGTTATGATATAATCTTCAATCAAAAGTCTTGCAAGGCTGTAAATCAGAAGGATGGCTCAATCCTATTTACCGGCAAGAGGAAGAACAACATTTATAAGACAGATCTGCAAGATCTTATGAGTCAGAAGGTGACTTGTCTTATGTCTGTTTCTGAAGAGCAGTGGGTCTGGCACAGAAGATTAGGTCATGCTAGTTTGAGAAAGATTTCTCAGATTAACAAACTGGATCTTGTCAGAGGACTCCCTAATCTGAAATTCAAATCAGATGCTCTTTTGTGAAGCATGTCAGAAGGGCAAGTTCTCCAAACCTGCATTCAAATCCAAGAATGTTGTTTCTACCTCAAGGCCATTAGAACTCTTGCACATTGATCTGTTTGGCCCAGTAAAAACAGCATCTGTCAAAGGGAAGAAATATGGATTAGTCATTGTAGATGATTATAGCCGCTGGACATGGGTAAAGTTCTTGAAACACAAGGATGAGTCTGATAAGTGCCAAAATGTTGTTATTTTGAGTATATAATTGTGGCACTTATCGATTCTATTCATTCTGATTTTGTAATAAAATCCCCACTTTTGTGTATATATTCACATTATTTAGTTTTCATATGTTTTATATACCGTTTAATAGTTTTTCCTTTGTTTTTATAGGTATTCATGCTTATTGGAGCCTCGAGGAATAAAGTGTCGAAGGCACGGCTTCGATTGCGCGATTTTGGATCAAATAAGCAAGTTTTGTGCAGAGAGCGCCGCTGAGCGGCGTCTAAGCGCGCTTTCCAGGGGCGAACCAAATTTCCTTGGCCGCTAAGCGGTGGTTCTGGCCGCTAAGCGGAGGCCTGTTTACTGTTCTTGATATTTTGTGAATACGTGTAGCCCGCTAAGCGAGATTTGGCCGCTAAGCGGCCGTAGCAGAAATTTTCTTTATATTTCTTCATTTGTAACATTTCTAGGTTATGGTTTTGGAGAGTTTTTGGTTCCAACTCCATCATTTTCATTCTTAGAGTAGGATTAGCTTAGAAAACAACACCGGGTCATGCACTTGGATGATCGGAGGTGGATTTCTCATCAACCGGAGCTGACAACCCGCGAGATGTTTGGTTTATCTTCTCTATTCTTTGTGTATTTCTTTGTGTTGGGTTTGTTTGTATAGTTACTCGAATCTTATGTATATTTACCGATTATAATGTTATGTTTAACTTGCTTTATGAATCTGTGTTGATGTTGTTCTGGATTTTTGCTCTGTGCTGGAGATTTGAGTTGCTTTAGAGATAAACTGCTTGAATCTTTATCTAGGATGATAATCTGTTGGTTCTGAACTCTAGAGATAGATTTAGAGCTAGCATTCACCGATTGTATCTGTTCTTAATGCTTTCGTGTTTGAGCGGCGCGCGAGAGATCGCCGACGCGAGAATACGGATGTTCTCACGACTTTGCGTTAGAGATAACCTTAGTTGTGAGATGATCTCGTTTGTGCTCCAGAGATGGACGCTTATGTGAGAGATACGTGATGACATGGATGAGTATCGCAGGTTGAGTATAACGGGTTGGTAAGTGTATGTTTGTGAAGAGTGGATATATTTACATTCCTGATAAGTTCTTTCTCTTCTAAGAATGTGTTTGTTATTCTTTTACTGTCCATATCTTTGTTTACTTTTTGCTCATTCAAACCCGAGCTCGAAACCGTAGAAACTGTTGAATGGCATCTTCCATCTCTGTGGACGATAAATCCCGGATCAATATTTCCAAATCTTTTCTTTTGTTGCTTGCCCTATACTGCATTCAACAAAATGGCGCCGTTGCCGGGGATGGTTTGATTGCATCGCAATAGTTTCCATGGTCTTGAGCTTTGTATATAACGTATATATTGTATATGTTTACTTGTATATTTTCACTTGTATATATTTACTTGTTTATATTCACCAATTTTTCCTTTTTGTATGATAATAATTGTATTTGTTCCATACTTGTGCATATGTGTTTGTTTGTGTATATAGTAGTATACTTTTGTTTTTATGTTCGTATAATCATTGTATATATTTGTACCCGTAACGTTTGCTGAGTGGTTGGTTAGGACACTTTCTTTAGGCTTGTGCGGTGACACGTCACCATGGCATGACGGAAGGAAGCTACTTTCCAAACACCGAAACAATAAAGGCGTCGAGCTAACGACGTAAAACAAGCGCTTGTTGGGAGGCACCCCAACGGTTGTAAATATTGTTTTTATTTCTCTTTATGAGGTGTTTAGGTGAAGTGGAGAGGGCTGGAACACCTAATTCTGTTCTGGTTTTTCTGAATTTTACTGTCATCGCTTAGCGAGCTCAGCTCCGCTAAGCGAGCATAGCAGAATTTTGTTTTCTTGCTTTGTATCAGTGGGATTCCCATTCCACTTGGTTCACTCATTTTTCCCACTTTCACCAAGGCTATTTAGTAGTAGATACTAGTTTTATTTTTCTAATTCTTTTATTGGTTGTTTGTACTCGAATTTTGTCCGTTATTCGAAGATTTTTGAGGTGATTTTCCAAAGCTTGAGTGTTTCAACTTGCGGATGTATGGTAGGATATTGTTTTTGAAGTCGTATCATTCAAGGTACTCATTTATCGCTTTCTATAGCATAGCATGTTTAAGAAACTTTTCATTTGCACAATTACCATACCATTCATTCTTTTACATTACTTGCTTATTGATTGAATCACTTTAGTTCCCAAACCATAAATGTGAGGAAGCTTTCCATTGTACATATATGCTGGAGGCCACAATCTTTGTTTTAACTGGATTTTATTATGCTTAATCTTTTGTTTATGTTGATTTTATGAAAGCATGAAAAGGATCAAGGCATTTTGTTTCATTTTGAGCACAACTACCAAAATCAAATAGTCAATTCACCTTGTGAGTGTGTGATCATTTGTTAACCCTTTTGAGCCTTTTTGTCAATATCCATGTTGTTTTTGCTAAATGCTTATCTTTGAGTGTTTAGTTCTCATTTTTGCATGGATGATTGATTCTTTGTTTTCTTGAACCCTCAACTTTATGTTGTTGTATGAATTTTTACCTTGCCTTAGAAAGTAGGGAGTATTCACATGATGATGTGGTTGAATTCAAGTTGGGGAGAAGAATGATTATGTACTTATTTGGTTGTTGCTATGAGGTTGAAAAAAAAGAAAAAGAAAGAAAAAAATGTGAAAAGAAAAGAAAAGAAAAAAAAAGTGAAAAAGTTTTGAAAAAGAAAAATAAAAGAGAAGGAAATAATTGTGCTAATAAGTATTGTGATTGGTTTGAGAAACTTGTGGTTAAGGAAGAAGTTTGATCGGAATTTTGTTGTTTGAATCTTTGGTGGATTGATCACTCCCTTAGGTTTAGGCAAGTTTTTGTTTCGATTAGCCTTAGGACATATCCCTTGTTTGTTAACCAAGCCACATTACAACCTTGAAAAGTCCTTGTGATTCTTGCTTTTGTATCTTCAATGTGATTTTTAGATGACTGCATAATTTAATCTTTTGTTTGCAAGATTGTTGGATGAGTGTTAAAAGTCCTTCACCTTTGTGTGTTCTTCATCCATTGATGAAATTTTGCTAGGTGTGATTCATGAGATAGCATGTATTGTGTTAGAATGTTTTGTATGCTTTTTGTACTTAGGATTAGTTTCATTTACATGTTGTCGTTGTAGTATAGTGGTAAGTATTTACTTTGTTTATACGTTTTTGTATTGAACCATACATTTGTTTTTGGTTTTCAAAACTTGTTGATTCACGATTCTTTGGTTTATTACTTTTGATTCTTTGATTTATTTGACATTGTTTGAGGACAAACAAAGTTTTAAGTTGGGGAGAGTTTGATAAGTGCCAAAATGTTGTTATTTTGAGTATATAATTGTGGCACTTATCGATTCTATTCATTCCGATTTTGTAATAAAATCCCCACTTTTGTGTATATATTCACATTATTTAGTTTTCATATGTTTTATATACCGTTTAATAGTTTTTCCTTTGTTTTTATAGGTATTCATGCTTATTGGAGCCTCGAGGAATAAAGTGTCGAAGGCACGGCTCCGATTGCGCGATTTTGGATCAAATAAGCAAGTTTTGTGCAGAGAGCGCCGCTGAGCGGCGTCTAAGCGCGCTTTCCAGGGGCGAACCAAATTTCCTTGGCCGCTAAGCGGTGGTTCTGGCCGCTAAGCGGAGGCCTGTTTACTGTTCTTGATATTTTGTGAATACGTGTAGCCCGCTAAGCGAGATTTGGCCGCTAAGCGGCCGTAGCAGAAATTTTCTTTATATTTCTTCATTTGTAACATTTCTAGGTTATGGTTTTGGAGAGTTTTTGGTTCCAACTCCATCATTTTCATTCTTAGAGTAGGATTAGCTTAGAAAACAACACCGGGTCATGCACTTGGATGATCGGAGGTGGATTTCTCATCAACCGGAGCTGACAACCCGCGAGATGTTTGGTTTATCTTCTCTATTCTTTGTGTATTTCTTTGTGTTGGGTTTGTTTGTATAGTTACTCGAATCTTATGTATATTTACCGATTATAATGTTATGTTTAACTTGCTTTATGAATCTGTGTTGATGTTGTTCTGGATTTTTGCTCTGTGCTGGAGATTTGAGTTGCTTTAGAGATAAACTGCTTGAATCTTTATCTAGGATGATAATCTGTTGGTTCTGAACTCTAGAGATAGATTTAGAGCTAGCATTCACCGATTGTATCTGTTCTTAATGCTTTCGTGTTTGAGCGGCGCGCGAGAGATCGCCGACGCGAGAATACGGATGTTCTCACGACTTTGCGTTAGAGATAACCTTAGTTGTGAGATGATCTCGTTTGTGCTCCAGAGATGGACGCTTATGTGAGAGATACGTGATGACATGGATGAGTATCGCAGGTTGAGTATAACGGGTTGGTAAGTGTATGTTTGTGAAGAGTGGATATATTTACATTCCTGATAAGTTCTTTCTCTTCTAAGAATGTGTTTGTTATTCTTTTACTGTCCATATCTTTGTTTACTTTTTGCTCATTCAAACCCGAGCTCGAAACCGTAGAAACTGTTGAATGGCATCTTCCATCTCTGTGGACGATAAATCCCGGATCAATATTTCCAAATCTTTTCTTTTGTTGCTTGCCCTATACTGCATTCAACAGAGTCTCATTCAGTGTTCTTTGAATTCTGCACTCAGATTCAATCTGAGAAAGAGTGTAAAATCATAAAGGTCAGAAGTGATCATGGTGGTGAATTTGAGAACAGATTCTTTGAAAAGTTCTTCAAAGAAAATGGTATTGCCCATGATTTCTCTTGTCCTAGAACTCCACAGCAAAATGGAGTTGTAGAACGAAAGAATAGGACTCTGCAAGAAATGGCCAGAACCATGATCAATGAAACCAATATGGCTAAGCATTTCTGGGCAGAAGCAATAAACACTGCATGCTATATTCAGAATAGAATCTCTATCAGACCTATTCTAAATAAGACTCCTTATGAATTGTGGAAGAACAGAAAGCCCAACATTTCATATTTCCATCCTTTTGGATGTGTATGCTTTATTCTGAACACTAAAGATCATCTTGGTAAATTTGATTCCAAAGCACAAAAATGTTTCCTTCTTGGATATTCTGAACGCTCAAAAGGCTACAGAGTATACAATACTGAAACATTGGTTGTAGAAGAATCAATCAATATCAGGTTTGATGATAAGCTTGGTTCTGAAAAACCAAAGCAGTTTGATAATTTTGCAGATTGTGATATTGATGTATCAGAAGTTGTTGAGCCAAGAAGCAACGCATCAGAAGCAGAGCTTCTCAGAAGCAAAGAATCTGAAGATCAAGTATCAGCTTCTCTGGAGAATCTAAGCATTTCTGAAGAACCATCTGTCAGAAGATCATCCAGACTCATTTCTGGTCATTCAGAAGATGTCATTCTTGGAAAGAAGGATGATCCAATCAGAACAAGAGCATTCCTTAAGAACAATGCAGACTGTCAATTAGGTCTTGTATCTTTGATCGAGCCAACTTCTGTTGATCATGCTCTAGAAGATCCAGACTGGATAATTGCTATGCAAGAAGAACTGAATCAGTTTACAAGGAATGATGTTTGGGATCTTGTTCCTAGACCAGATGGATTCAATATAATCGGTACAAAATGGGTCTTCAGAAACAAGCTCAGTGAAAAAGGTGAAGTGGTAAGAAACAAAGCCAGACTGGTGGCTCAGGGTTACAGTCAGCAAGAAGGTATTGACTATACAGAAACCTTTGCACCAGTGGCCAGGTTAGAATCTATTCGTCTATTAATTTCATTTGCCACTCAATATAACATCACTCTCTATCAGATGGATGTTAAGAGTGCCTTCTTAAATGGTTATATAGATGAAGAAGTTTATGTCCATCAACCTCCTGGTTTTGAAGACTCTATGTCTCCTAATCATGTTTTTAAACTAAAGAAATCATTGTATGGATTGAAACAAGCTCCCAGAGCTTGGTATGAACGCTTAAGTTCTTTCCTTCTGGATAATGGTTTCACTAGAGGAAAAGTGGACACTACTCTCTTTTGTAAAACCTTTAAAAGGGATATTTTAATTTGTCAAATATATGTAGATGATATTATTTTTGGAACATCTAATGCTACACTTGGAAAGGAGTTTGCTGAGTCTATGCAGGCTGAGTTTGAAATGAGCATGATGGGAGAACTCAAGTACTTCCTTGGAATACAAATAAATCAAACATCAGAAGGAACGTATGTTCACCAAACCAAGTATGTGAAGGAACTTCTGAAGAAGTTTAATCTTCTAGACTGCAAAGAAGCCAAAACTCCTATGCATCCAACATGCATCCTAGGTAAGGATGAGGTAAGTAAGAAGGTAGATCATAAGTTATACAGAGGTATGATTGGATCTCTTCTATATTTGACTGCTTCTAGACCTGACATTCTTTTCAGTGTTTGTTTGTGTGCTAGATTCCAATCAGACCCTAGAGAATCTCATTTAACTGCTGTTAAGAGAATTCTAAGGTATCTGAAAGGTACTACTAATGTTGGCTTAGTTTACAGAAAATCTAAAGAATACAACTTAGTAGGATTCTGCGATGCTGACTATGCTGGAGACAGAATTGAAAGAAAGAGTACTTCAGGAAGTTGTCAATTTCTTGGAAGTCATTTGATCTCCTGGTATAGCAAGAAGCAAGCAACTATTGCTCTATCAACAACAGAAGCAGAATATGTCTCTGCTGCTGGTTGTAGTACACAGATGCTCTGGATGAAGAGTCAGCTAGAAGATTATCAGATATATGAGAGTAACATTCCTATATTCTGTGATAATACTTCTGCTATATGTTTATCTAAGAATCCTATTCTTCATTCAAAAGCTAAACATATTGAGATTAAACATCATTTCATAAGGGACTATGTTCAGAAGGGTGTTCTATCTTTAAACTTTGTGGATACAGACCATCAATGGGCTGATATCTTTACAAAACCCCTGGCTGAAGATAGGTTTAAGTTCATTCTGAAGAACATCAGTATGGATTTATGCCCAGAATGAGAAGATGAGAAGTTCTTATGTATGAGTATCTTCTG
Organism: Vicia villosa; assembly: GCF_029867415.1. Taxonomy (NCBI): domain Eukaryota; kingdom Viridiplantae; phylum Streptophyta; class Magnoliopsida; order Fabales; family Fabaceae; genus Vicia; species Vicia villosa. Next base: position 2,172,016 of record NC_081180.1, on the reverse strand, counting down.
AAATGAAAGTGGATTATTTGTTAATCAGAAGTTCTGATTGAAATCAATTAGAAATTATGATTCAGTTATTACTAACGTTTCATTGTCTAAGTTGATTCAGAACCTCTTTAAAAGCAAAACAGCTGTAACGTTTTATCTCGGGATGGTAAACCTGTCTTTACTGTTCATGGATAAGTGCGCGTGCAGTTGAAGGGACGCCGACCATAGGTAACTGTGCAAGTCACCTCATTTGTCTTTATTATCTCTCCTCATGTCACGTAACATTAAATGCTATTCATCATTTGTTTCATTTTAAATTCTCTTCAAACGCTTCTCCTTTCCTCTTACTTTTTCTCTATTGTACTTTTCATTTTTTTTGTCTATTTAAATCCTCCGTTCCTTTGCATTCCTCATCGAGTTTTTTCTCTCTCTCTTCTATTTCCTTTCTTGCTCAAACAAAGTCTTTTTATTTTTCTCTTTAAAAAATTCCTAGTTCAAACCTAGCGTTCATCATGAATTCTCTCAACTCAATGAGAACGGATGGAAGGGTTACTCAGTTACCAGATGTAAAGCATATCTTGGGATGGCTCTCCAAGTCTCTTTCAAGACAGATCTCTTCTTCAATGCTGTTATCAACATTTATCCAAAGGAAGAAGACCTTCTTGAGTCACTGGAGCCCGTTTGCAACATTAGCTCCCTGTCTGTGAACTGTCCCTCACTTCCTCCCTGGTCTCTTGAATCTCTCCTACAGTGGAGATTCTAGTCTGAAAAGACAAGAAGACCACAGGGATTCTTGATGGGTTGACACAGATTGTGTCTTGCTAGGGTTTTGTTTTTAATTTTTGTAGTCATTTCCTCTTGGGATGACTTTTTATGTATTTGCTAGGAATGTTTCTCATCTTGTTAAACATAAGAACTTTTGTAATATCTTTTGATTATCAATGAAAAGTTTCTTTGTTTTTTACATTCCAGTGATTTTATTTGTCGTTTTATACATCTGAATCTTTTAGAATATTCTTTTTGATGTTATGACAAAAAAGGGGGAGAAGATAAATGATAAATGATTTGATTAATCTATCAGTTGCTGGGTAAAGCTCCCACACATTCCCTAACAAGAACTGCAAGTTCTATATGGTTTAAGTGTTTTGCAGGTATAAAGAAGTGAAGAAAATCTTCAAAGCAAACACAAGAAGCAAAACCATAAGAAGCGTTATTCTGTAAAAAGAATAAGCTTATGGAAACTGAAGCAAGCTGAGTGCTGTCAAGCTTCAGAATCAGAAGCACTAATAATAGAATTTGATCCAAAATTTGTCTATTTGCTTTGACAAAATTCTATTTGCTCTGATACATTATTTTAGCCTATATGGCTCTGATACATATCATGTGTTCTAATATACATTTTATGTTCTGACTCGTTCATGCTGACTTTTGTCGTTTAGTTTTTGTTCTGTAACATTTCAGGATGTAGAGATGCTCTGATGATGCTCTGGTACATTCAACAATGTTCTGATACAAATCTAGCATGAAGTGATGTTGGTAGAAATTCAAAGCTCTGAAGCTATCCGAGGGAAGCAGAAATCAGAAGCTGTGAATGTTCTAAAGATCCAGAAAACTCAAGTTCTGAAGCTGTCCTAAATGGAAGCAGAAATCAGAAGCTGTGAATGTTCTGAAGATCAAAGAAATTCAAGTTCTGAAGCTGTCCTAGATGGAAGCAGGAATCAGAAGCTGGGAATGTTCTGAAGATCAAAGAAATTCAAGTTCTGAAGCTGTCCTAGATGGAAGCAGGAATCAAAAGCTATGAGTGGTCTAAGGATCTAAAGAAATTCAAGTTCTGAAGCTGTCCAATGGAAGCAGAAGTCAGAAGCTATGAATTCTCTGAAGACAGAAGCTTATGTGATCGTCTCTATCGAAATAATCAGGGAAGTCTTTTATTAAAGTTCTTCGAGTATTTATTTCAGGGGGAGATTATTTATCTCAGGGGGAGATTGTTAATCTCAGGGGGAGACATATTCACATGCTTATGCTATAGCTGTGTAATTTGTCTTTTGCCGTCTGCTCTTTCTGATCGCAAATTCATATCATTTATATATGTTTTGTCATCATAAAAAAGGGGGAGATTGTTAGAACAAGATTTGTTCTGATCAATTATCTTAGTTTTGATGATAACAATAATATGAATTTTGCTTAAGATAATATGGTACTCTAATCCAATGCAATTTCCTTTTCAGGAAATATATATAGAGTATGCATAAATCAGCGCTCAGAAGCTTTGACTCAGAAGGTTCAGCATGCAACATCAGAACATGGTCTGGCAAGACATCAGAAGATGGTCGAAGCAGAATCAGAACATGGGTCTATGGAAGCATCAGAAGAACATGAGATCAGAAGCACTGAAGTTCTGATGGTATCACGCTCAGAAGCACTTCAAGGTCAGAAGATCAGAAGATGCTTTGCACCAAGCTGTTTGACTCTGATGATATTCAAACGTTGTATTTACAAACATCAGATCAGAAGAAAGTACAAGTGGCAGGCTACGCTGACTGACAAAAGGAACGTTAGAAGCTATTAAAGGCAACGTCAGTAGACACAGCGTGAAAAAGGCTCGAGGTAGTTGACAAAAGCGTATAACATTAAATGCAAAGCTGTACGGAACACGCAAAGCATTAAATGCGCTCAACGGTCATCTTCTCAAGCGCCTATAAATATGAAGTTCTGATGAGAAGCAAGGTTAACAACTCTGAACCAAATTCTGTGAATATTAACTTGCTGAAAACGCTGTTCAAATCAAAGCTCAGAATCTTCATCTTCATCAAAGCTCACTACATTGCTTTTGTAATATCTTAGTGAGATTAAGCTTAAACTTTAAGAGAAATATCACTGTTGTGATTATAGCTTTTAAGAAGCATTGTAATACTCTTAGAAAGATTACATTAAGTTGTAAGTAACTAGAGTGATCGTGTTGATCAGAATACTCTAGGAAGTCTTAGCTTGTGTCTAAGCAGTTGTAATTAGAGTGATCACGTGGTGGTCAGGATACTCTAAGAAAGTCTTAGCTTGTGTCTAAGCAGTTGTTCCTAGAGTGATCAGGTTGTGATCAGGATACTCTAGAAGACTTAGTTGCGGACTAAGTGGAAAACCATTGTAATCCGTGCGATTAGTGGATTAAATCCTCAGTTGAGGTAAATCATCTCTGCGGGGGTGGACTGGAGTAGTTTAGTTAACAACGAACCAGGATAAAAATAACTGTGCAATTTATTTTTATCTGTCAAGTTTTTAAAGCTACACTTATTCAAACCCCCCCTTTCTAAGTGTTTTTCTATCCTTCACTTATCACCTGCATCAAGTATCTCTCCCGGCATTAGTCATCATGATGACACAATTGTGCCTATTCCCACCCCTCAGGATGATAACTCATCGAATATTCCATCCAATATTCCATCCATTCCTGTAGAAACTCCCTAACAACATTCACCTATAGCGATCAATCCTGCAGAATGTCGTTATCCTCAACGTCTTCGTACTCCTTCCGTTCGCCTCACGGACCACGTATGTGACATTAATAATGTCACATCACAGAGTGCCTTCCCATTAAAGAATTATTTCTCTTTATCCAATTTGAGCACTTCTCATCGAGCTCTTCTTGTTAATATCATTGAAAATAAAGAACCAACATGTTATTCTCAAGCTATCAAATCAGCTGAATGGCGTGACACTATGACTAAAGAAATCCACGCCCTTGAATCCAACAACACTTGGGTTTTATCTCCTCTCCCGAATGGCAAAACCGCCATAGGTTGCAAGTGGGTATACAAAATTAAATATCACTCTAATGGTATCGTTGAGCGATATAAGGCTCGTTTAGTCGCCAAAGGCTACAATCAAGTACATGGTATTGACTACCATGAAACATTCGCACTGGTTGCCAAACTTGTCACGGTTCGACTCCTTCTCTCCATTGCTGCCATTAAAAACTGGTCGTTACATCAGCTTGATGTTAACAATGCTTTCCTCCAAGGAGACCTTAATGAAGAAGTTTACATGAAATTACCACCCGACTTCTCTCATAAAGGGAAATCATGTGTTTGCAAATTAAACAAATCCATCTATGGTCTCAAACAGGCATCCCGTCAATGGTTCTCAAAATTTTCCACCACCCTCTTTCAAAAGGGTTTTCATCAATCCATCTCTGATTATAGTCTATTCACTTTCAAAAGTAATCACACGACTATATTTGTACTCGTTTATGTAGATGACATCATCATCACTGGAAATAACGAAGACGCTATCTCCGACATCAAGAAATTTCTCGCTCAGGCCTTTTCCATCAAAGATCTTGGAAATCTTTCATACTTCTTAGGTATCGAAGTATCCCGTTCTAAAAAGGGAATATTCTTATGTCAAAGGAAATATACACTTGACATTTTATCCGACTCTGGTATGACTGGTTGCCGACCATCAGATTTTCCTATGGAGCAACACCTCCGCCTACGGCCCAATGAAGGAAGCCATCTTCCTGATCTGACAATCTATCGTCGCCTCATTGGTCGTCTATTATATTTAACAGTGCACGGCCCGACATCCAATACGCTGTTAACACTCTCAGTCAATTCATGCAATCTCCATGTATAACTCATCTCGATGCGGCCACACGAGTTCTCCGATATCTTAAAGGGAGTGTCGGCAAAGGCTTATTTCTTTCGGCTTCTAGCTCCCTCAATTTAGTTGGATATGCCGACTCTAATTGGGCTGGTTGTCCTACTACTCGTTGTTCCACTACCGGCTATTTTACCATGTTGGGCTCTTATCTTATATCATGGAAAACCAAGAAGCAACCAACAATTTCTCGTTCCTCTGCTGAAGCAAGATATCGTTCCCTTGCAACTTTATCTTCCGAGTTACAATGGTTAAAATATCTTCTCTCGGATCTCGGCATTGATCATCCTCAACTGATCACCATTCATTGTGATAGTCAAGCTGCTATTCACATCGCCGAAAACCCAGTTTTTCATGAACGCACAAAACACATTGAAATTGATTGTCATTTCGTTCGTGAGAAAATTAAATCAGGTCTTATCAGCCCTTCTTATCTCCGATCTTTTGACCAACTAGCTGACATATTTACTAAACCTCTTGGAGGCGATACTTATAAACGACTACTCGGCAAGTTGGGTGTTCTTGAGATCTCAATCCCACCTCCAACTTGAGGGGGGGTGTTAAGGATACACACATATTATTCACATTAAAGAAGGTCAAAGCAAATATCAAGACATTCAAGTATAAACAATTATAGACTAGACAAAGTATATTATATCATAATTGTATTTAAAATAGGATTTCTATTATCGGCAATTATAGACTAGACAATTATAGGCAATTAGTATACAGATCCTTGTACTCATATATATATATATATATATATATATATATATATATATATATATATATATATATATATATACATCATTACAAGAATAATATATAACAAAATTCCTTTTATCATATACTAAGGATCTCCAACGTGTTCGTGCGGTACTTTTTTTTGAAGTTTAGAGTCTAATTTCTCATTCTATTCGGTTGAACTCGCATTTTTAATTTGGATAACCACGAATATACAACAACTTTGAAACCGTTTTCTAAATTGCCTCTGAAATATTAGAGTTTTAATTTTAATTTTTTTTGCAGTCGGAATGTTATAATATTGATCATAGTTTTCTCTTTTGTAAATTTGTTAAAGTGGAAGTTGTCCCTCATGTTATTTGCATTCTATCCGTTATAATTTTTGTTCACTTTTATTCTTTTTAAGAGTATTAATTTTGTTAGAGGTGGCAAAATGGGTTGTTGTGCGTCAGGTCAGTCCGCGCATCCGTCATAAAATTGCGGGTTGAGTTGGGATTTTGTGCTCGTCGTCCACCAAAGCCCGTTCCACCAAAACCCACCGCCCACCAAAAACCGACCTGCCTATTCGTTTAGCTCATCCCGCATTTAACCGACCCTTTTTTAGTTAATTCTAATAATTGCAATTTTTTACGGTTTAATTTATATATTTTTTTTTTAATATATTATGAAATATTTTTTTAAGTAAAATTTATTTAAAAGATGCTTTATAAAAATAAGTGAAAAATTTAATTTGGAAGGCAAAAAAACTTATTAATCTGTTAAAAAAATTATAAAAAAAAAATAGATGGGCTTAATTTTTATGTCTATTTTTACTTTGCGGTCTTGCACACCCTTTTTTTTTTTTTTTTTTTTTGAACTTAAGTCAGAACGGAACTAAACGAAGAGAGTGGTCCGTTTTGCCACCTCTAAGTTTTGCCCTCCACCTGTTCTTACTTTATCTTTTTCGTTTAATATGTGATGTTGATTAAGAAAACCAATATATTAGCTTGTCAAGTCAAACTTTTAAATAATCACACCATATTTAAAACATAATTTTTAATAAATAATGCAATAAATTTAAAATTTAATTTTTAAAAATATATTCAATTTATCTAATCAAAATTCGGTTCAAATCAACTTATTCATAATTGCTCCTACTCTTACATATATATTTTTTATAGTATTGACTTAAAATAGAATTCGATATTCTATTTAATTAGTTGATTCATGAATCGAATAATATTAGAAAAGCCAATTGGCTATTTGTAAATAAAGAAAAGGATCACGATTGTCATGTTGTCACTATCTACTGATGTCATTCATCAATAACCAACAAAGCAAGAGCTTATTCATGCTTTTATTGTTTTTAGGACAATATGCTATAACATCATCTACATGTCTGCTTCCTAAAAGAAAATTCCCACTGTCAAAAGAAAAGGAAATAAAGATAAGGACCTAAACTAAATACATCTTTCATATTGTTATTCTATAATACGTATTCTAAAATCATTAATTTATATCTAAAATATTTTAATAAATACTAATGATATATTTTATGGATATATGTAGGTATTCATCTTAAAAAAATGAAAGGTAAAAAAGTGAGATAAGATTATAAATATGATAGGGAAAGAATAAGAAAGAAGAAAGAAATGCAGTAACTTGCACTACTAGAAATATTCTGTTTTCCTGCGGATTTACCTGCGGATTTGAGCAAAATTTCCGCAGGAAACGTATTTCCTGCGAATTTTCCTGCGGTTTTGGGTCCCCAGCTAAAACCTTCGTGGGTAATATTTTCGGCAGGAAAGTCCGCAGATAAATCCGCAGGAAATATCCGCAGATAAATCCGCTGTAAATTCCGCTGGTAAGTCCGCAGGTAAATCCGCAGGAATGATAAATCCGCAGGTAAATCCGCAGGTAATTTATTTCTAAATTAAAAAATAACTAAATTTTTATTTGCTTCTCTATCAATATACAAAGGTTTATACTAGAAATAATATTTGGTATTAATATCTACAATCACATACATAATCCCACCTAAATAATATCTAGCACAAACAACAAGTTCTCATCCAGCTAAAACATTCATTAACAACTCATGTCAAAATTAGGCATACGAACACTCATATTCTAATTGCAGAAAATTGAATTTGAAAACACATAATTTAGGGAAAATTTCAGAACGCAAACAATGTCGAAACCAAGTGTGCGTGCTACCAAGTGTTTGATAAAGGGTGAGATACGGAATAGGTTGGTTGATTGCGTTGGGGTTGAGTGAGTTGAGGTTGAGTGACTTCATGTTGAGTTGATATATTCTTTTTCTTGGACTTTTTTGGCGGCTCTTTGACATCAATTATATCTCCAGCTTTACCCCAAAGCACAATATACAGACCAATAATTACTCCAATTGCACCTATCAAGCTGACACACATCAAGCATTAATTAACATCATTTAATTAGATTAATAATTAAGAATGCATATAGAATTAATCTTCATTATTATCATAACTTAAATATCATTAGTACCTTCCAATATAATAATCCTTATCAAGGTTTTAAAAAACGGTGTGTTATTGCAAAACGTCTTTAACCCGATATTGAAACATATTTACGTTATGATGAATGTAGATAGTACTGAGTTAATTGAAACATATTTGCTTGAATTTTGATTGAATAATGAAAATAAGTTAAGTTAGTTATTAATTACCCTACAAAGGCTGCTATTACAAATGTAACTCCTGGAATAAGATTAATCATGGCACTTGCAATTGATGAAGAAGATATAGTCCCTCAAAATATAGATTTTGATACAATGTAATGCTGCAACATCAAACAGAATGTAAAATAATGTGCTTAATTCATTATTCATATACAAACATAAAGCTTTATGTCTGATCTATACATTCTAAAACTTGGCCCACATTCATGAAGACACGTGAATTCATTAAATGTTAAGTAACTTCTAAAAAAATGCCAAACAAATCTCGACGCAACGTTATATATAACATTCAGATTTTAAAACTTATGAAAACTGTGTAATATTTTAGGCAGAATCAATTTGTTTTCCTTTTTCCCTTTAATTTATGTTATTGTTCATTTGAAGTTGTAACTTGTAAGCTCACCCAAGCAAGTGATATAAATTTTGTTAGGTGTTTAAAATTTTGATAAATGCCAAAAGTAAGCTGTATACCTCACAAAAGGTTTCTTTGTCTTTGCAGTGCCAGCTTGTGAAAGGGATACAGTCGACATATGGACACCATGTGCAATAACTGTTGATGTTGACTCCATAAAGAACTGCAAGAAGACAACCAGCCAATCTGCATATACGATTGATCTCTTCTACAGCAACGCCCTGAAGATAATGACCGCTATGTAAAAAACTATAAAAATGGCATCCTGTTGTACATTCAGAACAACAAGCCTAAACAGTGAGAATCAAAACTATTTCTGAGAATTACATGGTCCATGACTTTAGCTGGACATTTACTTACTAGTTCTTCGGCCAAGTCATCCTTAACATCTTTCGTGAGTACAACCTAGAGAAGAAAAGCCAAGCATACAAATGTCAGATTTTGTCACTTTTTCAGTCTACTAATGTGTAAGCAAGCAGCAAACATTATCAATGATATTTCCTACCTCGAGGTTTTCACCCTCAAGGTAGTTCATACTTCAACACCATACATTGATAATAAATAGCAAAATCATGATTCCGTCAAATGTTAAAACCAACGCAAATAAATCAATCAACAAGTTCTCACCCGTGCCAAAGTACCTTGTGGCGTCCGAAGTACAACTTGATCAATTCCATTCCAGCCCTTTGTAAGTTCAGCTGCTGCTCTAAAGTTCCATACAGCAGCATAATGCCCCATCTATGAGAAAAAATAACACAGTTTAAGAACTAAGAGAATATAACACTACCGGAAAAGTGACAACAGGAAGTCGTAGGAAGTTTCCTGCTATAATATCGAACAAGTGCAGCTGAAATAATGAAAAATAGTTAAAATAAAATGATACTACCAATTGATAACTTAAAAAATTAACAATTAGAGTTCAACAACCCTATAAGTTTCATGTATACCTTATGTATGTGCCAACAAAACAAAACTACTGACCTTTATATTCAATGCATCTTTTCATTACTAGAGATGGTGAGCACGACGAGTCGTCTTTGTAAACTACGAGTCAAGAACTAATACGGGACTCGGTTGTTGTAACTCAGTTATTTCCGCTATACTGTTTAGTAATTTATCACACTTCTGCAGTAGCTCTCTCCATTCTCTGTACTGGTCCTCCGCCTTATTTAACTTCTGCACCGTAATGAAACTAATCTCTTTAATTAATTAATCCACATCCAATAGAATTAATTAATTTAACAAGCCTTTGTGTCAGTGTGTGAAGAGGTACTGAAGCTACTGTCAGAAACAGTGGATGATTCGTGTTCCGCCACGGTCTTCATTTAGACTACAAGCTTGAAAATATTTAGGAAGATTCACCCCAAAAACTGTTATCACTCCTGCAACAAGTAAAAGATATGGTTTGTGAATAGTATAAAATGAATTGTATGACAAACTGGCCTAAAAATACTTAGAAATCTGGAAACAGAATGTCTTGGGGATAGTCTTGTATATGAATTACCTAGCAGTAGCGAGCCTCAAAAAACAAAGATTAAGTAAAAGATATGGTTTCTGAGTTTCATCAAGAAGACCATATTGAAACATTCTCCTCAAAAGTGCTTCACCTTCAAAGATCCGATGAGGGTTCTTCTCATCCAGTGTCAACAGATTCCTTTCATTGTTACAGATCCGACTAAGAGCGTACTGAACCCTCCAGAGCTCCCTCTTGCACCTAAGTCCATACTAGTATATTAGTATACGCCTTATCACCATCAGTTAAATTTAATATGCACATACAACCATATATATGCCTTATCACCAAATTCAACTCATATTTATGCAATGACTATAACTCCTATTTTAAGATATCATTCACAATTATAGTGACCATATATAATTAAGGAACCTAAAAGACACATAAACCATGATTTTGGCTTAGAATTCCTTCAATCAGCAATGCAGGGCATGAAGGATAGATGTTGGAGTTCATTGCTTACTAGAGTTTGAACTACAATCATTCTGTGCTGTACTAATTTCTAACGCAGCATACAAAAACCATTCTAATAAACCCTAAATCTGCCACAAAAAGAAATATCAGCAGCATTCAGCATAACCAGTAAACAAACACTTCAAAAATAAACCACAATTAAACAAAACGAAACAGCAAAAATTCAATTAATAGAGCGTGCGAGAAGAACGGCGAGAATCACCGTCGTCTATGTACTTAGAAGAACGGCGAGAATAACTTTTGTGGTTGTGAATCTTCAATCGATGGTTGTGAATCTTCAATCGGTGGAGCGTTTCTAGGTTTCCATAGCTTCTGTTCAATCGCTAAAAAGGTACTTCTCCGAAGAAGCGTTTTTGAATAAGTCGTTAGCTTTCACCGAAGAAGCGTTTTTGAATAAGTCGTTTGCTTTCACCGAAGAAGCGTTTTTAGATTTTTTTTTTAAGCTGCATATTTAGGTCAATGCATAAGTATCCTAATCTTCCTTTCTATTTACTTTTTTTAATTTTATTTTTTAAAATTTTATATTTATTATTGAAATACACTAAATTATATTATATATAACTATATATTTTTAATATTTACAAAATTAAAAAAAATTATTAAGTAAAACTAATATATTTATTATTTTATTATAATAAAAAAGATTTAAATGATTTTAAAAAAGATTGAAAAATTAATTTTTACATTCTATAACATAAATATATATATATATATATATATATATATATATATATATATATATATATATATATATATATATATATATATATCAAAATTTGTATATTTTTAATTTCTTATTAAAAAAAGTAATATTTAAATTAAAAATTAATTAAAAAACACTATAAAAGTAATAAAAATAAAATTCAAAAAATAAAGATTAAAAATATCAAAATAATTTTATAAATATCAATGATTATAAAATATATAAAATTATGTTTTAAATGAGACTTAAAAAAATAAGATGATACACTCATAGTGTAAATTAATTTGACACTATCCTTACATATTTAAAAATCTTCAACTTTGAATCATAACTAAACAACATAGCATGTATAATTATAACTTTGTTTTAAAAAAATATTATAACATTATTCTTAGAAAATATTTAAATCAGTAAGCTTTTTTCAAAAAGAATAACAAAATCTTTAAGTTTTTTTTTTTGCAAAAAATGGTTTTTATGTTACAAGACAAATATTTTATATTATTTTTTAAATTAAAAAAAGAATTTTAAAAAACTACAAACAAATTCGCAGCAAAATCCGCAGAAAGTTTTCCTGCGGAATTACCTGCGGATTTTGTATTATAGTTGGATTTTACTTTAACAAATTTCCGCAGCAAAATCCGCAGGAAATTTTCCTGCGAACTTACCTGCGGATTTTGTATTGTAACAAGATGTTTTGCTTGAATTATATGTTTCGCAGCAAAATCCGCAGGTATATCTGCGGAATTTCCTACCAATTCTTGATCCGCAGGAAAGTTTATTTAATTTAATATTATCCCAGGAAAATCCGCAGGTATACCTGCGGAAACTTTTCCGCAGGAAATTCCGCAGGTAAATCGTGTATTTCTAGTAGTGTTGTATTCAAAGTTACTGTAGTTTATGAGAAAAAAAATCTAAGTAAAAGAGAAAGATTTGCTGATAAGTGGAATACTTTTAATTTTACTGAAAAAATGATTTAAATTCTATTATTGGTATGAGAAAGGGGATTGATTATAACCTTTTTTCTTGGTTGCAAGCTCAACCAAAAAAATAATTTAAATTAAATAAAAAAATGCACTTAAATACAATTACTGAAAATCAATTTGGGTTTCTTCCTAACTTTTCCTTCGGTTTCTAGCATAATCGAGGAAATAGGTAACGTGTTTTTTTAAAAAATTAAAATGTGGTTATCTTTAGTAGTAGCGTTAGTTGTTCCTTGATTGAAATAAAAATGTTATTTTTATAAAAATATTATTTGGAGTTGTATTTATATATTCAATTCAAAATGTATAACCTCGTATTTCTTACTCCATCCGTCTTACAATAAATGACACAACACACAATTTCACACGATTTAAGAAAAATATATAAAAGTAAGAGAAAATATGTCATTTATTTTGGAACATCAATATATTTTAAATAAATTACTCATTGTAGAACGGAGACGGAGGGAGTATGATCTTTCTCATTCATTCACTCATGTGAAGATGTAGTGACTTGACATGAAAGGTGTTTTCTGTAAAGGCTTTTTATTGAAAGACAAACGTTAAAAATAAATAAGATGTTGAAAGACTTATAAGGAGAAATATATAAAAAAGCACCATATATTGGTTACTTCTAGGGTGAACCATCAAGAAAGTGGTTCATGGATGAACCACTTTTATATACCATTAGATCTTTTTAAAGGGTCTAGATGAATTATGGAAAAAATGAGAACACGTGTTACTTTCCTTAGACAATCCTTTACCCCACCACTTCTCTCTCCTCTTATCATCTTTTCCACTTCTCATAAGAAAAACCTCTCCTTTTTCTAAAGTTTCTCTCCCCTTTCTTAATTTGTTGCATCAGACCCTCTTCCACCGTTATATTTTTTAAATTGAGAGTCGTAGAATATGGTATCATAATAACCTTTAATTACTCTTTCTTATTAACACAGTAACCGGAATAATTGTCCATGTAATAAATTTAGATCCACCCATAATGGCCTTCAATTATTATTAAAAATTAACAGTAACGGGAATAATTGCCCATGTAACTTTTCCTTCTCTATTTTTATATGGGTGTGTTTAGTTTATTTATTAGGAAAGGTAGAATGAATAATAATTTTTCATGTAATAAATTGTAAATGTGAGTGTTGAAGAATTAATAGAGAAGAAGAAGTCAATAGAAGAAATGCATGACGATGGAGAAAAAGAAACAACCCTGACCATAATAGAAGGATGAAAGGTACCAAAATCTAATGCATGAATGAGTATTGAAATTGTGTGGACTTATTTAATCTAATGGTCATGATTGGTGGTACATAGGTGAGGGACTTAATTGCACCCTCACTCTAGAAGTCACCCCATATATTTCCTTGCCCAAAATCACCTAAATCTCACCATGTATTGATTTCCTTTTATAAGAAGTAAAGATAGTAGATTAGGAAGGAACTTTGTAGAAGCAAATAATCCTATGTGGTTGTCATTGTCAATTTATCATAATACTAATCTAATTAAACAGTATAATAAATTATTTATTAATTAATCAGTGGGGAGATTGCGGAAGTGCGGTCACTAAATTCTATTTTTTCAACAAAATATTTAAACTTATTCAACAAAATTTTCTCAAGGTCCCACCTATTGAATTCTCAAAGAAATAAACATCACTATTATTTTAATTTTTATGTATAAATTTTTTATTAATGTTACTAAATTTTAAAATCTAAAAATATTTATATAATTTATTTATTCTAAAATTACATTAATCATTATCCATTCTAAAAAATGAGATTTTTGTTAACGTAAAAAGAATTTTATCTTTATAAAAATAAATTTGTGTAATATATAAGATATGAGGTTAATTGTTATATAAGGTCAGTGTAAAATATTTTATATTATCAATATATCATAATCGCTCAATTTTATTATTTTAAAAAATTAAAATTAAAATCAAATAATTTAAACAAATTAACATTTTTGATCAATTGACCGTCGTGGTATTTCAATTAGATTTATCAATTGAATTATAGTAGTATTATTATTAACTAACTCAGCTGACTTACTAAAATAATGTCATTCTACAATTAATCTTTTTAAATTCGAACATGAAACCACTAAAAAAAATCCTATTTTAGTAAATCAAATAAAACAATTTTTGAATCAATTTGCACATTAAAAAGCAACATTACTAACTTGTCAAAGTAGTATATGATACTCTATTTCATAGTATATTTGTTACATTTATTTACTCTATATATAAAATCCCCTCCAACTCCATATCTTATTCAATTGCTTTCTGCCAAACACCTTTATTAACGTGTACTCCTAATTTACCAAAACAAAAACCACTCCATGATATTGATGATGAAAAATGAACCACCTATGACAAATATTAGGTGATGTAGTGACGGTTGCATGAATAACCAACCCAGTTGGCCATTACTGACACTTTTGGAAAATGAGATCATCACATAATTGTGCAACCAGATGCATTTTCTTCACACAAATACTCATCACAACGACTCACATAACAAGGCCCCCCACCACCGTAACTATCATAAATTGGTCTCCCGTAATACCCATCGTAACAACTTACTTGCGGCGGCCCACCGTACCCCTGAAAACATGGCCCACCTCCCCTACCTTCATAGCATGATCCACAACATACCCCAATCGGAACCACCGCCGGAGGACATACCGGAATCGAAGGTGGCGGTCCCGGTATGTACTCCGGCTGCGGCTGCGGTGGTGGTTTTGCAGGTTCTTTTGGTGGTTCGGGCTTCGGCGCAGGCGGAGGAGGAGGCAATTCTTTCGGCTTCTCAGGCTCTTTCGGCTTTTCGGGCTCTTTTGGCTTCTCTGGCTCTTTTGGTTTTTCTGGTTGTTTTGGTTTTTCTGGCTCCTTGGGCTTTTCAGGCTCTTTGGGCTTGACGGGCTCCTTGGGTTTTTCTGGTTCTTTGGGTTTGGGTTTGGGAGGTGGAGGAGGTTCGAGAATTTCTATGCTTTTGATGACACCACAACCTTTGCAGCAAATCTTGTCTCTGAGCTTCTCAGGATTACAACAAACCACTTTGATTGTTACGATGTTGTTCTTCTCATCGTACACCGTGTCTCGAATTTCTTGTTCACAGATATTTCAAACACCCAACCAAACAAATCATCAATAACAATAATAATTATAATAATAATTGAATTAATTAATTTGTTAATCTATGATTAAAAATGAATCAAAGTGATGAAAGAAGAGACTAACGAGGAAATTTGCATAGAACTTTCTTGACTTTTTTGTAGCATTTACTGCACTGAAGATCAACTTTGAGTTTCATTATGGCTGTTACCTGAATCAAATTGATCAAGAGAAAGAGAAAGATAAGGGATCCATCAAAATTATTAATAAAAAAGAAAAATAAAAGATTAAAATTCGGTGGCTTAACCTTTTCTTTTTCTCCCATGGCAGTGGAATATTGCAGAATTAGATGTAAGAGATGTGAATGAAATGATTGAGTAGTGATGAAACAGAGGAAAGGGGAAGAAAGAAAGTTGAAGTTTAAGAAAGCAAGAGGATGAAAAAGTGTGACGAATGAAAAGGTTACACGTGGAGTATTAGGAGGTTGAATCACGTCAAGAGCTAAAAGGGTGGGAGAGTGTTTGGCGCGGCCGGTGCATAATGGTTTATAGTGATAGATTGCCAACTCTAGTACTCTTCAATGCAGCTGTGCTGTGATAGCTTCATTCACACGGTTCCCTCTTTGGAGTTATATTTATACATCTTTCTATTCAATTTATATGTACAAAAACGTTTAAATATGCCTATAATCATTTCACAAACTAATCTGGTTTGTCCGGTTTCACTAAATTCCTCGGATGCTTCATGTAAATTTATTTATCTAAATTATTGAAAAGAAATGATGTCTTCACATCAATATGTTTTAAATACATGGATTGAATTTGGCCTATTCAATTAACTCAGAATTCCGTTCTAATTTAAAAAATAGCCTAAAACATCATTAAATCAAATACTTCATATATTTATGTTAAATTAATTAAATAACTAATTAAATAATCAATTCATATTTTTTGGGGTGTTACAAGTACCACATTGCTACAAAACACTTAACATTAATGCTCTTACCACAGAATGTTCCTCCATTATAACATTTTTCGTTGACTTTCCATTAGCTGAAAATCCCAGTGTTACAGATGCCCCCCAAAAAATGCTACCTTCGATCATGCATCAGTTGAAAGAAAGATGATATATTTTGTAACCACTTGGTCACTATTTTCCACTTTTGCATATGTCATCTTAACCATGCTTTTGTCAGACATCATGACTACCTTTTTACCAAAATATCACGTCTCAAAACGTGTCACAGGCTATCCATCATTATCCCAGTTTCCAAGACCCTTAATAGCCACTAACAGTGAAATTAAAATATTTTAATTTCATAAATTGTCTTTTCCATAATTCAATGTCAATCAATGGCTCTGAACATGCCACTTCTCCATGTTTCTGGAGGGAAACCTTAAATGTTTCACTTCACTTAAAAAATCTTCTATTTAAACTCCTTCTTCTTTTAGTTTCTATATTCTGAAGGTGCGTGAAACACAAGAAAATAGTATTTGAATTGGGTTGCACCTTATATAATTTTTTCGCAACTCAAAACACAAAGCTAACAGATGAATAAAAATAGATGAACACAATTATTTTTATCCTGGTTCACTATTAACGAAGTTACTCCAGTCCACCTGCCAAGGTGATTTTGCCTTCTCAATAAGAATTTATTCCACTATAGACAAACAGATTATAGACAAACCACATCAAGTCCGATTAACCTTGCGACTAGTCCAAACAAGTCCGCTGATCCTTATTGCCAAGCTACATACAATCACAACAAGTTCAGTTGATCCTTAATGCCAAGCTGCAGACAACCACAATAAATTTGATCAACCTTGCGACTACCTTAACAAGTTCAGTCGATCCTTTATGTAAACCACAATGACCATATCCACTGTCTTCTTGAGAATTCTGACTACACTTAGTCCCCCAAGGTATCTATCAACCACCGTTGATTTACAAAGATGTGTATACAAAGATGTTTCTAATAAGAAGATTACACAAAGTTTAAATACATAACACACAAATGTGTTGAAAGCAAGATATGAACATAATCTTCTTGCTAAAAATACAAAACTGTACAAAGAATATCTCAATAGAGTTTTTGAAGCGCTTTGGTATAGTTTTATAGAAATGATTAGTTGCATTCAAATTCTTCCAAAATCTTCCTTTATAGAGAAGGATAGATTTGTTGGAGGGTAGAATAGAAAATACAAATACAGTTGTAAAGTTCTCAACGATCATGGTGGGAATGGTAGATAACAAGTACAACTAGAACTATCGTTACACCACCCTATAAGAGCAGAGGTCACAGTTTACGTTGGTACTTTTATGATCACCGTCACAATCAAGACATTCTTGATCTTCTAAGTCTTTAGAGGCTTTTTTATTGTATGTTAATTGAAGCATGTTGTAGAAGCATCAGAACTTGACTCTTCAGAGCCTAAGTCTTTGAGTCTTTAGACCCTGTTCAGCAGAACCTTATCTTCAGAGTCTTCAACACATGGTCTTCAGAAGAGATGTCTTCAGATCTTCAGAACCTGTTCAGCAGAACTTTGTCTTCAACATCTACAGAACTTGGGATGACATAAGTAAATCTTTAAAAGGCCTCAAAGCTTCCTTGCAAAAGTCACGACCAGAAGCTCTTGTACTAACGTTCCTTAGAACCGTTGCAGAAGTAACACCCAAAATCTTGACTTCCTTTGTAACACACCATAGGTATTCTTCCAGAGTGTTGACTTCAGAATCTGATGACGTCACACGCCTTCATACTAGAGTCAGAACCTATTTAACAAAAGCTACACACTAGAAAGAAACCATTAGAGTATACAGTTATTTTTTAAGATAACGTGTAAAGTTATTATCAAAACTCAAGGCCAGATGTAGAGCCAATCTTGTTTTTACATCTTCTTCCCTTGTTTTAAATACAGAAAGAGCAAGAGAGAAAAACCCTAACATGGCTTTTCACAATTTTCTGCCATTTCTAGCTTTTGTTTTTCAAAATCTCCAGATTGACAATGGCACCTAATTGTTTCGGTCAAACACAAACTCCATTTGTTGTTTGTATTGATGAGGTAGTCCTTACCAACAATCAGACATACTTCTCAAAACCTCCCTTGGAGGATGCTTGCAGAAACCTTTTGTAACACCCATATAATTTTAATATTAATTTAATTGGAACATTGAATTAATAATTAGAATTATTAAGAATTTTGTGGAAAATAATGGAAATAATGGTTTATGGCATTTGGGCCATATGAGGGAATAGTAAAAGAAGGGGGAGTGATTTTGTAATCCTTTTTACTAAGTTATTATTATTTTTCATAAAACAATTGGGATTGAGAAGGAAGAAAGAACGTGAAAGAACAGAGATTTGGAACGAAGAACGTGAAGGAGAACTGTAGAGGGAGAGATCAAGGATCAAGAACAATTGTCTAAGGTAAGGGGAGACTCTCCATTTAATCTCTATTATCGTGTTATAGGTAATAGTATAGATTGGTAGTATTGTTTTGATCAATGGTTTCCATGTTCTATGTTGTGTTCATCTTTTGGATTGAAATTTTGGACTGATAAATCCCTAATAACTGAGTAGATCTAGAGTATGATGAACGAAATTGATTATTGGATCATATACTGTAGTTTCTGGGTGAATTCGTATGCTGTTATGAGATGAATTTTCTGGTTTTTAGACCCAAATCGCAGACTGTGCAGGTGAAATCGCGAGGAAGATGAATGGTAAGTTGCAGGTTTCTGTGAACTGCTGTCCATTCACGTATGGTACGCGTATGATACGCGTATGGGGGGTGTGGTACGCGTATGGTACGCTCCCCATGGTGCATCAGAATGTGCCCTTCTGCTGGTACGCGTATGATACGCGTATGATGTTGTTTTGTGTGGAAATATGATTCTGTCCATACGCGTATGATACGCGTATGGTGTGTATGTTTTGTCTGAAGTTGTGCTTCTGCCTGTACGCGTATGATACGCGTATGGGGCGTGTTTTGTGAAGTTCTGGCCCTGTTGGTACGCGTATGGTACGCGTATGGCCAGCGCGATTGACAGATTTTGCTGCTTTGTGATTTTTGGAAGGTTAATGGCGTGTAACTTTCGAGCTGGTATATCTGTATGATTTATTATTATATGATTATTTGAATGATGCAATTTAATTTATATATATATGAACATACTTGTTGATGATGATGATGATGATGAATGATGATATATGAGTATAGACGAGGCTACTCATTGTGTGATGATGATAATGGTATGTTATATATATGTTGCATGCATTCATAGTCATAGTATGAGGGCTGTATCCTAAAGATGAGAGGATGCAGTGAAGGGCAGGATTCCCATTGTGTGGAATCTGTGCTGGCAGGGCCGTATCTGGATGATGATAGAACGGTCGGTGGATGATGTCCACTGGTGATGTTTGGTACCACATGCATAGTGTCAGTTTCATACATGTGCATGATTTGTTTATAACATGATGGTGTATGTGTTAAGATGACTTGTCTGTTATCTGTGGATGTGTGAATGATGATTTGTCTGAATATGAAACAGTTGGTGAATGATATCACTATGATATGTTATTATTTATGATGCAATAACATTGGTTAACTGTGATGAGACTCACCCTTACTTGTTGTCATTTTCAGATTGAGGATAGCGGCGCGACTTGGTGAGGATTAGCTCATAAGTCGGTTTTTAGTATTGTGTCGGTGTCATGCTCTGGTAGATGTAACACTGGGAACGCGTTGTTTTTAGAGTTCGATTATAACTCTATTTGTTTTTGTTGTTAAAGTCTGATACATTAATGATGGATGTTGACTTGATGATTTTAATTCCGCTGTGTAGACATGGTTTGTTTATTGAGTTATAATTACAGACGTTTTCAGTGAACGCATGACATGTACCGAACGTGTATTTTTCTTTATTTATGAATTGTGACACCTCTTGCATGTTGACTCTGATTAATATTTATTCTATTGCCGCGGGTTATTAGAGGGGTGTTACATTAGTGGTATCAGAGCATAGTCGATCGTTGTGATCAGAGTCTTAGTGTCAGTCTTTCCGTGTATGCGACTAATACGAGTTATTTGTCGATACTTTTGTTCTGACTGGATTGTTTGTGTTAAGCAGAACACTGGCTGGAAGAGGAGGAAGAAACGATGATGCTATCGCTGAGGCTCTGGGCATGATTGCTGGTGTGTTGGGAGGGAATGCCAATGGAGCTGCGATTGGTGCTGACAGACAACTTAACAGTTTTCAGAGGAACAATCCTCCATTGTTCAAGGGCACGCATAATCCTGAAGGTGCTCAGAAATGGCTTAAGGAGATCGAGAGGATTTTCAGAGTCATTGACTGTGCTGAGGATCTCAAGGTGAGGTATGGTACTCATATGTTATTGGAGGAGGCTGATGACTGGTGGATGTCAACCAGAGCTGAATTGGATGCTAATGGTACAACAATTACTTGGACTGTATTTAGAAGGGAATTTCTGAGGAGGTATTTTCCTGAAGATGTCAGGGGAAGAAAGGAAGTTGAATTTTTGGCACTGGTTCAAGGCAACATGTCGGTACCAGAGTATGCGGCCAAGTTTGTGGAACTGGCAAGGTATTATGTGCACTATAATGAGGATGAAGCCAGTGAGTTCTCAAAATGTGTCAAATTTGAGAATGGTCTTCGTGATGAGATCAAGCAGGGTATCAGGTACCAGAGAATCCGGAGGTTTGTCGATCTGGTAGATTGTAGCAGGATTTTTGAGGAAGATAACATCAAGCTGAGGTCATCTCACTCTCGCGAGTTGGTTGACAGAAAAGAGAAGAAACATATGGATAGAGGTAAGCCATATGGTAGAGGTAAACCTGCTGATTGGAAGAAACCCAGTGGGGGAGATTCCAGTGCTCGTATCAGATGTTACAATTGTGGTGAGATGGGACATCGTAGCAACGAGTGTAAGCTTGATCAGAAGAAGTGTTACAAGTGTGACCAAGTGGGTCATATTGCTGCTGACTGCAAGAAGAGGGTTGTGACTTGTTACAACTGCGGTGAAGAGGGTCACATTAGTCCTAATTGTCCTAAGCCAAAGAAGAACCAATCGGGAGGAAAGGTTTTTGCTTTGACCGGGTCAGAGACTACTCCAGAGGACAGGTTGATTAAAGGTACGTGTTTCATTCATGGCACACCTTTGGTTGCAATTATTGATACTGGAGTAACTCACTCTTTTATTTCTTTGGATTGTGCTATGAGGTTAAATCTTGAGATATCTGACATAAATGGAAGTATGGTTATTGACACTCCTGCATCGGGTTCAGTAACTACTTCGTCTGCATGCTTGAACTGCCCGGTTGATATTTTTGGTAGAGAATTTGGGATGGACTTAGTGTGCCTTCCGTTGAAACAACTCGATGTAATCCTGGGAATGAACTGGTTGGAATTCAACCGTGTTCATATCAACTGTTTTGCGAAGACGGTGATTTTTCCTGAAGAGGTTAGTTCTGATAGTCTAGAAATGACAGCTAGACAGGTGAATGAGGCTATCGGAGATGGTGCAACAGTGTTTATGTTGTTTGCATTGATGAATGTGAAGGAGAAAGTGGCGAGTAGCGAATTGCCTGTTGTGTGCGAGTTCCCAGAAGTTTTTCCAGAAGATGTGAATGAATTGCCACCGGAAAGAGAAGTGGAGTTTTCTATTGATTTGGTTCCGGGAACTAGTCCAGTATCGATGGCACCGTATCGTATGTCGCCGTCTGAATTGACTGAACTGAAGAAGCAGTTAGAGGAATTGCTTGAGAAGAAATTTATTCGTCCTAGTGTTTCGCCGTGGGGTGCGCCTGTGTTGTTGGTAAAGAAGAAAGAGGGTTCAATGAGGCTGTGTGTAGATTACAAACAATTGAACAAGGTTACTATCAAGAATCGGTATCCATTGCCGAGGATTGATGATTTGATGGATCAGTTGGTTGGGGCATGTGTATTTAGTAAAATTGATCTGAGGTCTGGGTATCATCAGATTCGTGTGAAAGACGACGATATTCAGAAGACTGCCTTTAGAACGAGGTATGGACATTATGAGTATTCTGTAATGCCGTTTGGAGTTACTAATGCACCTGGTGTTTTTATGGAATATATGAACAGGATTTTTCATCCGTATCTCGACAAGTTTGTGGTGGTATTTATAGATGATATCCTGATATATTCTAAAAGTGAGAAAGAACATGCGGAACATCTCAGAACTGTGTTAGAACTATTGAAAGAGAAGCAACTTTTTGCCAAACTATCGAAGTGTGAATTCTGGTTGGAAGAAGTCAGTTTTCTTGGACATGTGATTTCTAAGAATGGTATTGTTGTTGATCCTACAAAGATAGAAGCTGTGTCTCAGTGGGAAGCTCCGAAGTCAGTGTCAGAGATTCGTAGTTTTCTTGGTCTCGCAGGTTACTATAGAAAATTCATTGAAGGGTTTTCAAAGTTAGCATTGCCGTTAACTAAACTAACCAGGAAGGGACAAGCTTTTATTTGGGATGCAAAGTGTGAGGAAGGATTCCAAGAGCTGAAGAGGAGGTTGACTAGTGCTCCTATCTTGATTTTGCCGAATCCAACAGAATCATTTGTGGTTTATTGTGATGCGTCACTAATGGGTTTAGGTGGTGTATTAATGCAGAATCAACAAGTGGTCGCTTATGCGTCGAGACAACTCAAAGTGCATGAGAGGAATTATCCGACTCATGATTTGGAGTTGGCAGCTGTGGTTTTTGTTTTGAAGTTGTGGCGACACTATTTGTATGGTTCGAGATTCGAGGTGTTCAGTGATCATAAGAGCCTGAAGTATCTCTTTGATCAGAAAGAGTTGAACATGAGGCAGAGAAGGTGGTTAGAATTTCTGAAGGATTATGATTTTGGTTTGAATTACCATCCGGGTAAGGCAAACGTGGTTGCTGATGCTTTGAGTAGGAAGACCTTGCATATGTCTATGCTAATGGTGAAGGAATTGGATTTGATTGAACAATTCAGAGACTTGAGTTTAGTGTGTGAAGGTACTCCTGTTAGTGTCAAATTGGGTATGCTGAAGCTGACTAGTGGTATTCTTGAAGAAATTAGAGAAGGTCAGAAAGCTGATGTTCAATTGATTGATAAGTTGACTTTGATTAATCAAGGCAAGAGTAGTGAATTCAGAGTCGACGAGAATGGTATACTGAGGTTTGGTGACCGAGTTTGTATTCCTGATATTGATGAACTCCGAAAGCGTATTTTAGAAGAAGGACACCGTAGTGGATTGAGTATTCATCCTGGTGCTACCAAGATGTACCATGATTTGAGAAAGTTGTTTTGGTGGCCGAGAATGAAGAAGGAAATTGTTGAGTTTGTGTATTCTTGTTAGACTTGCCAGAAGTCAAAGATTGAACATCAGAAACCGTCTGGGTTGATGCAACCGGTGTTTATTCCTGAGTGGAAGTGGGATAGCATCTCAATGGATTTTGTGTCGGGTTTGCCGAGAACTGACAGAAATTGTGAAGCTATCTGGGTCGTGGTAGACAGGTTGACGAAGTCTGCACATTTTATACCAGTGAGAATGGATTATCCGATGGAAAAGCTGGCTCAATTGTATATTTAGAAGATAGTGAGTCTGCATGGTATTCCTTCAAGTATCGTGTCAGACAGAGATCTGCGGTTTGTTAGAACAAGATTTGTTCTTATCAATTATCTTAGTTTTGATGATAACAATAATATGAATTTTGCTTAAGATAATATGGTACTCTAATCCAATGCAATTTCCCTTTCAGGAAATATATATAAAGAGTACGCATGATTCAGCGCTCAGAAGTTGTATCTCAAATGGTTCAGCATGCAACATCAGAACATGGTCTGGCAAGACATCAGAAGATGGTCGAAGCAGAATCAGAACATGGGTCTATGGAAGCAACAGAAGAACATGAGATCAGAAGCACTGAAGATCAGAAGATGGTATCACGCTCAGAAGCACTTCAAGGTCAGAAGATCAGAAGATGCTATGCACCAAGCTGTTTTGACTCTGATGATATTCAAACGTCGTATTCATAAACATCAGATCAGAAGGAAGTACAGGTGGCAGACTACGCTGACTGACAAAAGGAACGTTAAAAGCTACTAAAGGCTACGTCAGTAGACACAGCGTGAACAAGGCTCGAGGTAGTTGACAAAAGCGTATAACATTAAGTGCAATGCTGTACGGAACACGCAAAGCATTAAATGCATTCAACGGTCATCTTCTCAACGCCTATAAATATGAAGTTCTGATGAGAAGCAAGGTTAACGATTCTGCACCAAAACATCTTATATCAAACTTGCTGAAACGCTGTTCAAATCTAAACTCAGAATCTTCATCTTCATCAAAGCTCACTACATTGCTGTTGTAATATTTTAGTGAGATTAAGCTTAAACGATAAGAGAAATATCACAGTTGTGATTATCGCTTTTAAGAAGCATTTGTAAACTCTTGAATAGATTACATTAAGTTGTAAGGAACTAGAGTGATCAGTGTGATCAGTATACTCTAGGAAGTCTTAGCAGTTGGCTGAGCAGTTTGTAACTAGAGTGATCGTGTTGATCAGAATACTCTAGGGAAGTCTTAGGAGTGAACTAAGCCTAGAGTGATCGTGTTGATCAGTAGACTCTAGAAAAGTCTTAGAGGGTATCTAAGCAGTTGTTCCTGGAGTGATCAGTGTGTGATCAGAAGACTCTGGAAGACTTAGTTGCGGACTAAGTGGAAAACCATTGTAATCCGTGCGATTAGTGGATTAAATCCTCAGTTGAGGTAAATCATCTCTGCGGGGGTGGACTGGAGTAGCTTCGTTAACAGCGAACCAGGATAAAAATAATTGTGCATTTTATTTTTATCGTCCAAGTTTTAAAGTCACACTTATTCAATCCCCCCCTTTCTAAGTGTTTTTCTATCCTTCAATTGGCATCAGAGCGCCGGTTCTAAGGTGCAAGCACTTAACCGTGTTTAGAAAAGATTCAGAAAGAGAAAAACGCTTCATTTAAAAGATGGTTGATGAAAGTGGAAAGTCTACATCTACACCTGCATCTACATCTGGCTCTGCTGAGCAATACAACGGAAACAATGGTTATACTAGACCGCCGGTATTTGATGGTGAAAACTTTGAATACTGGAAAGATAAACTGGAAAGTTATTTTCTGGGTCTAGATGGTGATCTATGGGATCTTCTAATGGATGGTTACAAACATCCAGTAAATGACAGTGGCGTGAAGCTGTCAAGGCAAGAAATGAATGATGATCAAAAGAAGCTTTTCAGGAATCATCATAAATGTAGAACTGTTTTGCTGAATGCTATCTCTCATGCTGAGTATGAGAAGATATCTAACAGGGAAACGGCCTATGACATATATGAGTCCTTGAAAATGACTCATGAAGGAAATGCTCAAGTCAAGGAGACTAAAGCTCTAGCCTTAATCCAGAAGTATGAAGCCTTCAAGATGGAGGATGATGAAGACATTGAAAAGATGTTTTCGAGATTTCAAACTCTGACTGCTGGATTGAGAGTTCTTGACAAAGGATACACCAAGGCTGATCATGTGAAGAAGATCATCAGAAGCTTACCCAGAAGATGGGGTCCTATGGTGACTGCATTCAAGATTGCAAAGAATCTGAATGAAGTCTCTCTGGAAGAGCTTATCAGCGCCTTGAGAAGTCATGAAATAGAGCTGGATGCAAATGAGCCTCAAAAGAAAGGTAAGTCTATTGCATTAAAATCAAATATCAAGAAATGCACTAACGCTTTTCAGGCCAGAGAAGAAGATCCTGAAGAATCAGAATCTGAAGAAGAAGATGAACTGTCCCTGATCTCCAGAAGGTTAAATCAACTCTGGAAGACCAAGCAAAGGAAGTTCAGAGGCTTCAGAAGTTCAAGGAAATTTGAACGTGGAGAATCTTCTGATGAAAGAAGATTTGACAAGAAGAAGGTCATGTGCTATGAATGCAATGAGCCTGGACACTACAAGAATGAATGTCCAAATCTTCAGAAGGAAAGTCCCAAGAAAAAGTTTCATAAGAAGAAAGGTCTTATGGCAACCTGGGATGAGTCAGAAGATGATTCAGAAGATGAGCAGGCCAACTGTGCGCTGATGGCGACAGAAGATGACGGATCAGAATCTACATCAGAATCAGATTCTGAAGAGGTATTTTCTGAACTTACTAGAGATGAGTTAGTTTCCGGTCTAACTGAACTTCTGGAACTCAAGTCTCAGATTAGTCTCAAATACAAAAAGCTGAAAAAGCAATTTGAATTTGAAACAAAGAAGCTTGAGTTGGAAAACTCTGAATTAAAAGACAAACTTTTAAAATTATCCAATGATGTTGGATCTCCTTCTGATTCAGAAAAATCCACTCCTAGTCTAAACCATATTCTGAAAGAATATGATTTAAGTTTCAGGAAGTTCTTATCTAGAAGTATTGGCAGAAGTCAGCTAGCTTCTATGATATATGCCGTATCTGGAAACAAAAGAGTTGGCATTGGTTTTGAGGGTGAAACCCCATACAAACTTGAACCTGTTGATGAAATGAAAATTACATACAAGCCATTGTATGATCAGTTCAAGTATGGCCACTCTCATGATATTAGGCACACTTCACATGCTCAAAGTTTTCACATAACACACACCAAAAAGCATGTGACACAACCTAGGAAATATCATGAAACTCACATTAAGAATTATCATGCTGTTCCTTCTATTGCTTATAATGTCAAACCCAAGTTCAATCAGAACTTGAGAAAATCTAACAAGAAAGGACCCAAGAAAATGTGGGTACCAAAGAAAAAGACTATTTCTTTTGCAGATTCTCTTGGTGACAAAGAAGATAAAAGTCAACATGACATGTCTCCTGGACTCAAGTTGGTCTCAACACTTGAAGGGAAGAAAGATTGTCTTCCAAGTTCTAGTTCTTAAATCTGTTGAAGAAACTATGCTTAATATACAACATTGAAACATTGATTGTGGACAAATCAAGAAACATCTGTTTTGATGATAAACTTGTTTCTGATGAAACAAAGAGCTTAAGAATTTCTGCAGATACAGTTTTGTCTTATCAGAAGCTGCAGAACAAAGAAGTGAACCCCCAGAAGCTGTGTATATCAGAAGTAATGGATCAGAAGATCATTCAAATTTATATCAGCACACTTCAGAAGAAGTGTTTCCAGAAGAGAAAGTAGATCAGATCAGAAGCAGTGATCTAAATCTGAAGGCGTAAAATATCTCTGATATTTACAGCTGTCATCTATTATCTGATGATGAACACGTGTCTGTACGGTTTGTACAAAACGTGCAGTTGAAAAGACGCCGACCTAGGTAACTGTATTAAATCATTTCATTTACTGTGTTCTCTCTCCTAATGTTATTTCTCATTAAATGCATAATGATTTCTTTTTAAATCTTTTAAATAACCCGCTTCATCTTCATTTCTTTTTTTTTCTCTCTTTCTCTCTCTTTTGTGCATTCACTTCGTTGCATCTCTCTTCAAACCCTAGTTCTTGATTTGATCTCAAAGCATTATCATAATGAATCCATCTTCTCGTTCATCAATCTCTAAAGATAGAATCACTTCCACACAGAACCGTTTAAGCAAAAATGATGCTCCATTGAAAACATGCTTAATACCCACGAAAGAACTGGAAGTTCTATGTGAATCGGCTGTGGACGTCAACAACCTTAAAGCAAATGGCTTTCAGTGTGATGCAAGAATCTTTGAGCAAGGATGGTCTAAATATCTTGATAGATTGGTTGGTCCAATTTATCCTGAACTTGTAAAGGAGTTTTGGGTACATGCAACAGTTACCCCAACTGCCATCATTTCATTCGTGCTAGGGCATGAAGTGACTATCACTGAGAAACTCATCAGAAAGCTGTACAATCTTGATGATGAAGAAGGTTGGTCTGAGTTTCAACCCCATACAGTTGACTGGACTTTAGTTGAAAAACAAATCTCTACGGTTGTTGGAACTGATTCTCATTTTACGGGCAACTTAAAGCCTTTTTATAAAGTATGGGCTGAGATTATTCTGGGTTCTCTTCACCATAGAAAAAAATGCGCTGCTCCTCCTACATCAGTCCGACTCACAAGTATACTCTTTTCTGCATTGGCAAAAAGATAGAGATCAACATCTCTCATATTCTATTTGAGAATCTGAAAACCTCTATCTTTGAGTCAAGAGAAGATGAAAGGGCGAAGTACCCTCATATTCCAAGAACAACCATTCCTTTCGGAAGGATGATTTCAGACATTCTGATTGAAAGCAAAGTGGTGGACTCCATCAGAAATCGTAATGCCTCGCATTTTCTTGGAGTAACTCAAGGTCCCATCTTCAATGGTGTTGATCTGTTCGGACTGGAAGTCATTAAGAATGTACCTGTTATGTGCACAAGCTTCCCTGACATTCTGTCAAGAAGAATTGCTGTTGAAGGATTCATATCTTTGTATCATAAAGAACTTGATCAAGTTGTCAAGTTTTACTTGGAAGATTGTGTGAGGAAGCAATCAGATGTTGATCCTGCTTGGATCCGTGGCAGAGTACTTCCATCCAAAGATGATATTCTGAAGAAGGATAAAAAGGAACGTCAGGCAAGGCTAAAAAGAAAGGCACAAGAAGATGAGGCTGAGAGAGCCAAGAAGTTGAGGGTCACCTATGATCCTGACAAGGTGGACTCTCAAGAACGAAGAGATAAAAGGATCAGAGATTCCTTTCGCAGAACCAGATCTTCTTCTTCTTCTTCTGTACAAATCTCCAGAAAGGTCTTTACTCCACCTCCTTCTGTCCCTAAACCATCTTTCCAATCACCTCCATCTGAACCAAAAGTAAACTTCACCCTACCAAATCCTTCTCCATCATCTTTCTCCTCTCCCATACTAAACCCCACACCTTTAAGTATTCTTCCTCCAACTCCTTCTGATAAATCTCTCTCACCAATTCCCTTTACAAACACTCCATCCTCGTCTCAATCCATCATTTCTGATATTCCATCCTCATCAATCATTCTCTCAGATATCCCCTCTTCCTCATCCACTGTTCCTCCAACTTCTATATCTCATCCCTTTCCTATCGAAAATTCCGAACCTTACTGTCTTCTCTATCCTGACTACAAATTCACCTTCAATCCGCCTGAACCTGAACCTGAACCCTATACCTACCTGGAACTTTTCAGACTTGAGGTGATTAGCAGTCTAGACCTTCTGAAGGATGCATTCCTAAATGGTCTGGATGATGTTTCTACAAGAAATCTCTGGAGAAGATTTCGCAAGGATTTTCAAGTAGAAGCAATAGCAGTACAGAAAAGACTAGTGGCTGCTGCCCCTGGTTACCCTGGTTACCTTCTGGAGGGAGATAATGGTATATACTACCATCCTCTCAGAAATTGTGTTGCTGCTGAGGAGAAGCCCTTTGTGGATGAATTGGAAGTATTAAGACTGGCTGCTGCATTGGAAGCAAATCCTTGCAGGGAGATTGTGGTTTGGAAACCTCAATATCCTGTTCTGCTCGGAGATTTCAAGACTCTCTTTGACTATCTGAGGGAAAACCCGTCTGAGAAAGATTCAAACTTGGTCATTCCAGAAGTTGTTGACCCACCAGAAGTTGAAGGTCCCTCTGCTCCCAGGAATTTAGCTGCCATCCTTCAGGCACTAGAGAATGGAGACTCTGAAATTCCTGCTGCAGAGTATGGAGATGCTTCTATGCAAGAAGCAGATGCTGAAGATCATGTTGCTGAATCAGACCCTGTTGAGGAAATCCCAGCAAATGATACTTCTATGGAAGCTGCAGATCAACATGCCATTCCTGTAGTTGAAAGCCGTGAAGCTTCTTCTGATGAACCTTCTCGTCTTGCAAGGACTCTAGAGGCGATTCAGAGGAGACAGGATGAGCAAAGCTCACTCAATGACAAGTATGATGCTTTCATTGAAAGGCAAGAAGGACACAACAACGATGTTAAAGCGATGCTGGCCAAGATCTTGTCAAGACTAGGGCCATCTTAGATTGAGTCTGTGTTGTTTCATTCTTTTCTCTGCATCTGTTTTGTTTTTGTGCATCTGATCTTATCATTTTGTACTTCTGTACCCAATGGTTGAACCTTAATGAAATCATCTTCTTCCTCCATGTGTTCTGGTTTATTCATCTGAATCTTTTCTATTCTTTTTGATGATATGACAAAAAAGGGGGAGAAAAACTGTGATAAATGATTTGATTTAATCAGTTGCATTCACTAACAAGAACTGCAAGTTCTATATGGTTTAAGTGTTTTGCAGGTACACAGAAGTGAAGTGAATCTTCAGAAGCAAACACTAGAAGCAAAACCATAAGAAGCGTTATTCTGCAAAAGGAATAAGCTCTTGGAAACTGAAGCAAGCTGAGTGCTGTCAAGCTTCAGAGATCAGAAGCAAGAAAGAAGAATGAATCAGAAGCACTGATAATAGAATTTGAATATCATTGTCTATCCTGTTCTGACAAAATTCTATTTGCTCTGATACATATAATGTTATGGCTCTGATACATTATTTGCTCTGATACATTATTTCAGCCTATATGGCTCTGATATATATAATGTGTTCAAACATACATTTTTATGTTCTAACTCGTTCATGCTGACTTTTGTCGTTTAGTTTTTTGTTCTGTAACATTTCAGGATGTAGAGATGCTCTGATGATGCTCTGGTACATTCAACAATGTTCTGATACAAATCTAGCATGAAGTGATGTTGGTAGACATTCAAAGTTCTGAAGCTATCCGAGGGAAGCAGAAATCAGAAGATGTGAATGTTCTAAAAGATCCAGAAAATTCAAATTCTGAAGCTGTCCTGAATGGAAGCAGAAGTCAGAAGCTGTGAATGTTCTGAAGATCAAAGAAAGTCAAGTTCTGAAGCTGTCCTGAATGGAAGCAGAAATCAGAAGCTGTGAGTGTTCTAAGGATCTAAAGAAATTCAAGTTCTGAAGCTGTCCAATGGAAGCAGAAGTCAGAAGCTATGAATTCTCTGAAGGCAGAAGCTTATATGATCGTCTCTACCGAAATAATCAGGGAAGTCTTTTATCAAAGTTCTTCGAGTATTTATTTCAGGGGGAGATTATTTATCTCAGGGGGGAGATTGTTAATCTCAGGGGGAGACATATTCATATGCTTATGCTATAGCTGTGTAATTTGTCTTTTGCCGTCTACTCTTTCTGATCGCAAATTCATATCATTTATATATGTTTTTGTCATCATCAAAAAGGGGGAGATTGTTAGAACAAGATTTGTTCTTATCAATTATCTTAGTTTTGATGATAACAATAATATGAATTTTGCTTAAGATAATATGGTACTCTAATCCAATGCAATTTCCCTTTCAGGAAATATACATAAAGAGTACGCATGATTCAGCGCTCAGAAGTTGTATCTCAAATGGTTCAGCATGCAACATCAGAACATGGTCTGGCAAGACATCAGAAGATGGTCGAAGCAGAATCAGAACATGGGTCTATGGAAGCATCAGAAGAACATGAGATCAGAAGCACTGAAGATCAGAAGATGGTATCACGCTCAGAAGCACTTCAAGGTCAGAAGATCAGAAGATGCTATGCACCAAGCTGTTTTGACTCTGATGATATTCAAACGTCGTATTCACAAACATCAGATCAGAAGGAAGTACAGGTGGCAGACTACGCTGACTGACAAAAGGAACGTTAAAAGCTACTAAAGGCTACGTCAGTAGACACAGCGTGAACAAGGCTCGAGGTAGTTGACAAAAGCGTATAACATTAAGTGCAATGCTGTACGGAACACGCAAAGCATTAAATGCATTCAACGGTCATCTTCTCAACGCCTATAAATATGAAGTTCTGATGAGAAGCAAGGTTAACGATTCTGCACCAAAACATCTTATATCAAACTTGCTGAAACGCTGTTCAAATCTAAACTCAGAATCTTCATCTTCATCAAAGCTCACTACATTGCTGTTGTAATATTTTAGTGAGATTAAGCTTAAACGATAAGAGAAATATCACAGTTGTGATTATCGCTTTTAAGAAGCATTTGTAAACTCTTGAATAGATTACATTAAGTTGTAAGGAACTAGAGTGATCAGTGTGATCAGTATACTCTAGGAAGTCTTAGCAGTTGGCTGAGCAGTTTGTAACTAGAGTGATCGTGTTGATCAGAATACTCTAGGGAAGTCTTAGGAGTGAACTAAGCCTAGAGTGATCGTGTTGATCAGTAGACTCTAGAAAAGTCTTAGAGGGTATCTAAGCAGTTGTTCCTGGAGTGATCAGTGTGTGATCAGAAGACTCTGGAAGACTTAGTTGCGGACTAAGTGGAAAACCATTGTAATCCGTGCGATTAGTGGATTAAATCCTCAGTTGAGGTAAATCATCTCTGCGGGGGTGGACTGGAGTAGCTTCGTTAACAGCGAACCAGGATAAAAATAATTGTGCATTTTATTTTTATCGTCCAAGTTTTAAAGTCACACTTATTCAATCCCCCCCTTTCTAAGTGTTTTTCTATCCTTCAATTGGCATCAGAGCGCCGGTTCTAAGGTGCAAGCACTTAACCGTGTTTAGAAAAGATTCAGAAAGAGAAAAAATTATTCAAAAATTTAAAAGTTTAGTGATAAGTAAACAATTTTCAAAATTTTAAAAAATAACAGAGACTAAATTTGAATGCATAAAAATTTTGTAAAACTAAAATATGTCATTTTTTTTATGAAGATTAAAAATAAAATTTAAAATATTTATAGTGACAAAAACATATTTAATCCTTAATAAAAATGATAATGATGCATGCTATAATTTAATATGTTAGTGGTGACAACATTTGTTTATAAATTAAAATCATATCATAGTGATACTTCTCTCCACTAAATTTCACATAACTCTCATCAGAAACCAATAAACGAACCCATTAGACATCCAATTCAAAAAGTTTCTACTGGTTGTTGTGCCAAAGGGTGAGACAGTTGCCATAGTATTTCTAAACTCAAAAGAAATTTCAGTTCAACTGATAAGCGATAAACAGGGACACGTGATAAAGAATTTTTAGACATGTTATAAAGTTTAACATTTTGGTGATAAAGAATTATTAACTTTTAAAAATTTATCGTAAAGGGTGTAAGAGCATATAAGGGGTCTCCCATTTAGAAATTAAATAACGTTCCATTAGAAGGAAAACTTGGGCTAGATGTTGCCCATGCATTTCAGCTTTTGCATTTAAAGTACAACACAAGCTAACAACCTGGCACCTCATTCCTATACTCTACACCCCCCAAAAGAAATAGAAAATAAAACTAAAATGTCCCTCATTTTTTAAATTATGCGAATTATCCAGAGATATGGTATCCTTATTTTTTTTTAAATTATATATTTTTCCGTATCAACATGTAAATAAATAATATTAGAACAAAATATTTAATCGTATTTTTGCAAAACTTACCTTTTTTTTTTTTTTTTTGCATCTTTTCTTTATCAAAATATTTAGATTTTAAAAAAAAATTGTAGAAACTTCCACATTTGAAATATCTCAATTATTTAACAAAAATAATTTGAAATTTTATCAATTTACTACATATTTATACGAAATATATGAAAATATAGATCCATATTTTTTTAATCTATGTATTTTTGCCGCATTTTCATATAAATATGCAGAAATTATGAAGCGAGAGACATAGGAATAGAGATCCCAGATAAAATTATAGTAAAATACAAGTTAAAAAATGTTGATGGCTTAATCTCAATTTCCAAATCAGTTAAGTACCTATCTTATTGTTATTAACATGCCCTATTAAATAGAGATAAAAAAATTACTTATCGCACCCGCAAATGTTATTCATGTACATGTCAAAATTCTAAAAGTATTTTTAGATTTTAGATTTTAAAATTCGCACCCACGTAAAACACAATATAATTTAAAACACGCTAAGTTAAAAATAAATTTGGATTTTAAAATTATGATTCTTTTCTGATACTACTACTTAATCACACCTAATTCATCTAGGAGGGTTTTTTGAATTTTAAAATCTAGAATATATATTGTTATCAGAAATCATAATAAATTTCAGGCTGCCATGTGATTTTTCGGATTGTTAAAGCCGAAATATACTCTGTTATAAAAAAAAAAGAAATTTCATACTAAAAATGAAGAAAACGCAAATCAACGTAAATATTTGCTATCACATAAAGAAAATATGTATCATTACATAGTTCTTTGTTAATGTAAAATCTAACATCACATTTCATTATCTAGAGATGGTTGAGGATGTTTCAACATATTTAGAATATTGTCGATCAATCTCGCCATTGTCGCATCCACTTCGATCATACCCTTTCGTTCGTAACGATGAAAAGTACTTCACATAATTCTTAAATCTCTATCTATCTTCAACTCAAAGTTTTTGAACTTCAACTTTCATTTGTAATTAATCAAGGGTGAGCAATAATCGATCTTAACCACCTTTCGATTGTCTGGGTAGCACAAGAGATTGTCTAATTTTAAAACTGTGGTAATTGGATCAAACTCTTGTCACGACATGGGTTGATTCGACAGAAGTCGAAGTCTTGCATACTATGGTCGACATCCGTTTAAACATGCAGGTGTCAAAATATGATAAATTGTTAGCTTGTCAAATTGGGCTAGTCTGTTAGCTCAATTGTTTAAGTTAGCTTAGTACTCTATAAATAGTCTGGTTCTCTCAGGTTATAGAGAGAGCATTGGTTGTTGTTATTCACTTGTAATCTTTGAACCCTAATTGAAAAAGTGAATAGTACAATTGTTATAACCAATCCTAATTTTCTTCTTCTCCCCTCTTTCGTAAAACTGAAGGGTTTCTTGTGTTTGTTCAAGAAACTCAATCTTTCCCATAGTTTTAATTTGTTCTTGACAGCGCTCGTTACCATAACTAGTGCGGTGAGCAAGGAGAAGAATATGTCGTCAACAAAGTATGAGATTGAGAAGCACACCAGGATGAATGATTTCAGTCTATGGCTCCTGTAGATGCAAGCCCTTCTTGTTCAATAGGGTTTGTTGGATTAGTCACTTGCCTTTACAACACTAGTTTTACTAGTACTTGGTTTATCAAATATACAAAAACCAAGTCCACTTTTATCATTGGAGTATCTTTATTGACTAAGGACATTGTCTAATACAATTTGTCCTTTTTGATATCTTTCAAGGACTCTTTTCGATTGGACTATTTGAAAAGAAAGTGAATCACACTTTTTGCATATAAAATTATGTTTTTGTTTCTCAACATAATTTTTTTTCAACTTCAAAATCTTTTTGCGTGGTGTCAATATTTTCTTCAACAGATGAAATTTGTTTCTTTTGTGTTGACATCGTTTGTAAAATAATTTACACTCATTGAGTATTTCATCTATTGCACCTTGTGCATCATTATCATAAAAAGACATTTCATCATTAACCTCTTCTTCTTCATCATTGGAATGGTGTGATGCCATCAAAGCAACATTTACATATTATTCACTTTCCCAATCGGATGAGGAACTCACTTCATTATCATCCCATGCAATGTAGGCTATTTTAGACTTTGATTCCTCTCCTCCTTTATGACCACTTTTAGCAAGTTTGGGATAATTCGCCTTTATGTGGCCTTGGCGTGTTGAAGGGTTGCTAGAGCGAAGGAACAATTCAAACTCTATCCTTATGAATTTGGCCATGATTATAATGTTTCGATAAAATCATGGGAGAGACTGGAACTAGTCTCCCTTAATCATAGGATAAGCTAGTGACGACATTTTACCATAATATATATGTGAACTACTAGGCTTGGACATCATGGAGCACTGGGTCGTGTGACATGAATCTTTCAGCCCGTCAAAACCATCATGTCCATAAGTGGAGTTAAAGTCCATTATAGCTTAACTAGGTTGGTGTTGGGAACATATGGGCTAAGGTCAGACAACCCAATCTTCAATCAAGGTGGATCAGGCGATCGTTTACCTTCTCGACTCGTCTAATGACTCTTTATGAGGATTTGGGCCATTTGAATTATGGGTCGCTACCTTTTAAGGCCCCATTAGAATTTTCCCAATCGATAGCCTCTAAAGCTCCAAGAGAAGTGATTACACAAGGTAAACAATTATCCCTTTTCGCTTTTGTACTATTTGGTTCGTAGCCCTGTTAGAGGAATTTTGTAACATCTCCCTTCAGTGTACTCTAATGATAGTATTCACACCTTTGGCGGTAAGTTTATTGATTTTGCGTTTTTGTTCTTTGAGATGTTGAAGACACGTTGTGAGGCTTAGCTTCAATAGTTTCCAATCCTAACTCGAACGAGATGGCGTCTTAGAGTTAGGGGTGGAAATAGGCTGGGCCGAGTTAGGCTTTACCAAACACGCGTCTGGCCTGCTAAAAAATTCAAATCCTAAGTGTGGCCTGTAGTCTGCCATAGGCTTATTTTTAGGCATGAGTCTAGCCTTTTCGAAGGCTTAATTGGCCTACTAGCTTACTTAAAAGCCTAATTTATTTGAATATTTGTAAATAAGAAATTCAACTAATGTTAAATAGAATAACAATTAAAATATCAATGAGACTAAGAATTTGTTTTATTGACTCATTTGAGTTTACCTATTACCATAAGTTTTATAATACTATTTGTTTGTGAGAACTTATGGAAACAACTTATGACAATAACTTTTGACATTGTTTATAAGATTTTCTTAAACTATTTTTACATAAGCTCTTCAAGATAACTAAGCTTTATTTTTTATTTTGATTCAAAGTATAAAATACAATATAATAATAAAGTTATTCATGTTTATTTAAATAGGTTGGCCTTGTAGGCTTAGAAGGCTTTTTTTAGGGTCTTTGTAATCTAGGACATAAGCCTCTGTTAGTTAGTCTGACCTATTCTCACCCCAACTTAAGGTGGCCTCGACTCCTCACCAAGAAACAAGGTGAAGTGATTTTAATTTGGGAGTCATTAATTTCTTTCTTGGAGAAGCGCATCTCTGAGACGAAGATTAGGGGGTGAGTTTCTCAAGTGTAGCTTAGAGGGCAAGTTATTCAAGCGATGGTTAGGGCGAGTCCCTCAAGGGTTGCTTGGGGCCAGTCCCTCGAGAGTTGATTGGAGCGAGTACCTGAAGTGTTTCTTAGGGGAGCACATGCAACATTTAATTCATTAAGTATGTGTACTTTTGTTCACTATTTATACTCACCCTTTGTATGCCCTTTTATAATAACACCTTTCTGATTTTTAAGGGATATGTTAACGCCTTCTAGAATTTATAAATCATTTAATAACGTCGTAGTTCTGAGGCGTTTTCCCCCTTGGAATTGAGTTAGTGGTCTATTAAGGCTGTGAAGTCACCCCGACGAGGTCAAGTATTGACAGTCTGATAATTCAACGAGGACTCCTTCTTGGGATATAGTAAAATCGCTTGATAAGGCCACAAGGATCCTTTTAAGAAATTCTAACAAAGTATTTCTTAGTAAGGTGACAAGGATCCTTCAGTGAAGGTCCATGAATTCAATGCATGATAAGGTGGGAAAGATCCTTCAATGAAGATCCAACAAACTATTATTTGATAAGACGGCGAGGATCTTTTGATGCAGGTCCGTTAATTCATTTCCTAATAAGGTGACCGAGATCCTTCAACAAAGGATCAACAATTCATTACATGATAAGGCAGTAAGGATCCTTAATGGAGGTCCAATAATTTATTGCCTAATAAGGTGACCATAATCTTTTAGTGAAGGTCCAACAATACTCAATTCCTGGTGCTTTCAGGAAGATTTCAATTAGCTTGTATCTCGATGCTCATGAGGTAGTTTGACATGTTTCAATTATTTATGGATGACTTATTAGCCTTTTGCATGAGAGCTAAATTACTATTGACGATTTTGTTTCGACAAATATTTTTATAGCCCCTCTTTTTCTGGGTCCTCCAACATCACCTATTTCACCATTGTTGTCGCCGATGCTAGGGTCATCGGCGCCTCCGCCTGTGGTAGCTTCATGTTATTTGAACTTGGTGCTTATATTAATTTTACTGAACTCCATAATTGACGTCAATTGTACTTGTGGAAAAAATACACTGATTTAAACATGACCCTGCTCACGTGTATGATTGCAAGAGGGTCTATATTGTGATTGTGTGAAATTAGTGGATGAATCTCAAACCTTAGGGGTTGGAATATTTATGTGTTGGGCCATTTCTAGAGTGAAAGGAATGGGCAAATTTCTATTCCTATGGATTCAACTATGATTCTAGGGTTTTGACCAGATTATGGGAGTGAGTGGATCCGTTATCTTTTAATCATAGGAGAAGCAAATGGCAACCTAATATAATGGGTTGATCAGTTTTACCGCGACCTATATCTAAAGTTTTGGACCCCGTGGTCACGAAGCACTAGGTTGAGCGATATGAACCTTCCAGTTCGCTGAAACCAGCATGCTCATTAATGGAACTGAAGTCCATTATGTCTTAGTCAAATTAATGGTTGGAAGATATGGATCCATCCATGTAAGGTGGACCTGACGACTGCTAATCGGCCCGAATCGTGTAATATCTCTTGACAGTTTCTTTATGGACCCCTAACTTTCTTGGAAACCCGCGATGAAATTTCAAAAATGTCCCTATATTTCGAAAGTGCATCTCCAAAGTCACTTTTTTATGAAAAAAAGTTGGTTTTGGAGATGCACTTTAGAATACACCTATTTTTTTTTTTAAAAAAAAAAAGGTGATTTCGGAGATGCATTTCCGGAAACACATTTTTTTTGGAAAGGGGTGTCTTCGGAGATGCATATCCGAAATATTCCAATTTTTTATCTTGGAATTTTTCGGATATGCATATCCGAAAAAACTCAATAATTATTAAAAAAATTAAAATCAAGGTGAATCAATACAATTAATAATATAATTAATTATATTAATTAAAATATATATATATATATATATATATATATATATATATATATATATATATATATCATTATAATCAAGATATAATAATAATTTTAGCCTAATAAATATTTAAATCAACACCTTATTTTTATATATAAAATTAATAATAATAATAATAATAAAAATATTTATTTATTATTTTTTTATGATACATAAAAAAATTATTTTATAAACTAATTTTCAAAAACAATTTATAGTTAAAAAAATTCATTTTATAAACAAAATTTTCAAAACAATTTCAGAGTTAAAAATATTTTTATTATATTTCATAAGTAAATTTTGAATTATATAAAATTAAATATATAATTTATTCACTAAATAAAATTAAGACAAAATCTTCTTGTAATTTTTTTAAACTAAATGAAAAATGATTATTTTATCATAATTAATTATTAAAAACATAATTTTAATATTTGTGATTTTTATTTATTATTTTGAAAAACTATGCAATTCTAAATTTATATTAAAATATGAATTTAGTAGTAAATAATTTTATTCTTATTTGATCTCTTTGATTTTAAATTTTTGTTGAATAATTATTAATGTATTTATTTTTTATATAATCATAATTGTTGTGATTGTTGTGTATTAGTTATAATTTTAGTAATTATTAATATGAAATTTATCAAAAAACAATTAAATTTTTTATGAGTTTTATTTTTCAATTTATAATTGGAATTAGAATAGAAATATCTACCGTATAATTATAATTATTATTATTATTATTATTATTATTATTATTATTCATAACTTATAAATTATTTTAATTTTATGATATCTGAATTAATCAATATCCTAAATTTTTTAATTTTTTCGGATATGCATATCCGAAAAAACCTCTGACCATTTTTCGGATATGCATATCCGAAAAAACCTCTGACCATTTTTTGGGGATTTTTCGGAAATGTATCTCCGAATTAATCAAAATCTCAATTTTTTTAGATATGCATCTCCGAAAAGTATTTTGGAGTTTTCAGCAGAGTTTTCACCCATCGAAGTCTATAAAAAAATTTGATATCTCTTTTACGAGACTTAGAGTCCTTTAAATTATGGGCAACCCTTTTTAAGGCCCAATCAAGATTCTTTCCACTCCAATCATTAAAGAAACACCACAGGCATAAGACATAAATACTACTTATATACTAAACACATTTGTAGTGCAAAATAACACAAGACATTATAACACAGATGAATCTAGTGCACTTCATCTCAGTTTCCATTGTACAATAAATTGTGGCGATACAGATATATTTGGACCACAAATTGCGAATTGGTGTGAACTACATTAATGAGTAGAAATCAAGTGAAAGTGCAAGACTGGTTGGTTTGAGGTCCTAATCATAAAAGATATTGGAGTTGTGGTACTGTCACTAAAAATTCAATAAAGTCATAAGTAGAGTTGCACGCTATGCACATTTAATGTGCTCTCTGTGCATCCCAACGTGAAGCATCCATACAAACACCTTACCCTCTTTCTTTTTACATCGATTGTTAAAAATCTTCCATTGAATTGAATTGAAAAAGAAATCCACTTTATACTTTTTTGAATTCATAGACTTGTCTCTATTACAAAATTCTTTTCAATTTTGGAGAAACGAATCGCATATGTCAAAGGTTATTATACACTTTTGAGGCATTGATGTGTGGTAATCCAATATACTCTCTCCATCTTATCATCTCTTTATGTGTATCTCACACGTTTGAATATTACATCTACTTCCAAAATATAACTATGAATGACCATATATAGCATGTTATATCTATTTTATGTTAACCATACATTAAAAATTTAATAACTATACATGTTTAGGGGCTAATCAACATCCAACATCCAATTTCTATCCAAAATTTTAAGAAATTAAATAATAGATAACGCGCCAAAGTTTGTTGTTCAATTGACAATCTTCAAGTCAGATAATTAGTAATACGGTGAGCTATGGACGGTGAGAGTAGCTCATGACAATCAGACGACGAGTGGAAAAAGGAAGGTTCAAGGACAGACAACAACAACAACAACAAGAGAAAAAATGAGAAGTGAATGATGCAACGTATGGAATGTACGACACTTTCACTATTACTTTTCTATTTCTATACATTTGAATTGTGTTTGTCACATGTCACACGCATATTCGTCTTTGAGGGCGTAATTAACTATGACAATATGGTGGATCTAGAATTTAATCTGCTAAAAGTCATCCTTCCATTAAAAATTTGAATAATTATAAAAAGGTTCCCTTCCTTTTAACATTCTTACAGATGACATAATGGAATTGTTGTTATGAGTTCGATTTGTCCTCTAATCTATAAAGTACATTTTCATTACAAAAAGTTATTTAGCTTCCATCTTAATGCATCTACCATAGTTGTCAACTCCACTTCTACAATGGTGGGAATAATGGAATATCAACCATGATATTAATCAGACAAAGAATAATTTACACCATTCAACTCAAAAGTACCCTCAATCTTGCCAACCCTAGTTTCATTTTTTTTCCAACGTGAATATATGATATGACCAAAAGAAAATCTACAAGAACAATAGATGATGTAGGTTTGAATCATACTATTTTGGAAATGGGCCAAGGTGGAATGATGATGATCTAATAGGTCTTGAACCTTTTTCAACATTCTATTATTCTGCTGGAAATGCATCTACTAGTGATATAGGAGTATAACTTTTATTCACTTTTGGAATGATTCATTAGCTATTTCTCATAAAAGACCTCAAGGGTCGCACAACATTAATTCTGCAATGATTGAAATAATTGAATTTGAGGAAAATATGTTGTCAAGTCAATGTGGCATTCTGTCTCTCAATACAAGCAAAGTGACACAATAGGACTCTAATATCCAAAGTTAGCTCATACTAATATATATCCATCTAACCATTTGGAAGTGATCTTTTATAAGTTGAGACTTTAGTGAAACTTAAATACTCAAACTAGCACATTGTTATCTTTAATCCAACTTTAATACATAGTAAACAAGTTTAGATTTCAAATCTAAAAATTTAACTCATATATATATATATATATATATATATATATATATATATATATATATATATATATATATATATATATATATATATAAAATAATGGTGGAGAGATAAAAAAAGATTCGCACATAATCTTCATCATTTATTTTAAAATCTAATGGTTCAGATTCATTCTCACATTCTCATATAAAAAAGACATTCTCATATGATATGCCATATATATATATATATATATATATATATATATATATATATATATATATATATATATATATATATATATATATATATATGCTGGTGTTGATTGAAAATATTCAACCAAAAGTCTTTTCAACAATACAACAAAGTCTACAAATACATCAGCAATTAGACCAAATCTCCAATACAACAAAAATACACTCCATCAAGTCTTTAGTGTCAAGTCTACAATTGCGAGTCCACTCCAAATACACGCTTACATGAAAATAATACAACTAAGTGGAATGAGATACTATTCTCAAAGGATTCCTGATCTAAACCACTAAACTCTCATTATCCTTCTACCCGAGTCAAGGTTTACTTGGAAACTCCAGCAGGGTGTCTCAGATCCATCCCACACTATGAGTACTCGCTAAACACTTCATGGTCATCTCATTAAAGCCATCCATTTAGTCTCATATACATGATGCACATTATGGAAAATAATATACATATTCCATTGCGGTTCACCAACCAATAATAGAATCATCACATACTAAGCCGATAGAGATGTATTGATTTTAATTAAACCCCAACTCGGATGTTTAAGTATTGTGACTCACAAAGACTCTATCAAATAAAGTAAAGTGTCCACAATCGTATAAATCCTATATGACTCACAAGGTTATAACCACTGATCAGTGGTTTTTACACGTTTATTTACCATTGATTTTAGTCGTCTTTGCTTTATATTATCAAGCGTTTTACTTCATTCTTCTACATTTTATGCTTTGGTTGTGTATTTTACTGTTTGCAGGCTCAAAGGAATAAATCGAGACAAATCAATGCGAAAAAGTACAAAAAGGGGAGTTTCGAAGGAAGTGAAAAATCAAGCTACATGAGGTCTGACACGACCACTTGTGTCACCTGAAACTGGCCGTGTTAGGATGAAGCGTGGCCAAGAAAATGCAACAGAGATGAAAGTCACGGGGCTGACACGACTCGTGTTAGCAAGTGTGAGATCTGGAAATTTTCAGCATGTTTCTCATCGTGACAGGTGTGTAGTATTTTGATCATAACTAGAGCTTCGTAACTCCGATTGACGCGGTTCCGGTGGCAAAATTTCGCTAACGAAAAGGGCTACAACTTTGATGAAGAACTCAAAGCCAAAATATGAAGTTATGGGCTGACACGGGCCGTGTTACCTGACACGGGCACCCGTGTCAGGAGGCCTGGGAGAAAAAAAAAAGTTTTAAGATGACAGAAGTCTGACACGGGTACCCGTGTTGGCTGACACGGCCCGTGTCAGCATGTGACGCTGATTTTATGATTTTTTCATATTTTTTCCATGGGTTAAGTTGTGGGGGCATTTTGGGTACTTCCAACCAACCTAAGTGAGTATGCACTATATAGAAGAGTTTTAATGATGAAAAAGGGGACTTTTTGGCTAGGAGAAGACACGATTGAAGATTGGAGAAAACAAGGGTTTGGGAGAGAAGAAGGTCTTCATGTACGGAAGCGATTGAAGATCAACTTTCATCTCAATTCTTGTAATGTATCTATTTTATAATTTGTTTTCTTTGAACAATATGAGTAACTAAACCCTAATGCTAGGGGGTGTCCCTGATTTGACTCTGTAATGATTTTGAATTCCTGAGTTCATCAATAGATTTGTTTTCTTATTTAATTTAATTGTACAAGGTTTTTATGCTTTCTTTGTCGGACCAACAAGATTGATTTAAGGTTAACAACCAGCTGGACAGCGGTTGTTAAGGTTTTTGTACGATTAGACTATAGTAGATATCACCTAGGACTAGGGATACCCTATAGTTACCGATTAACTCTTGATAATATAAAGGCTTGATTTCATCATAATTCTCTAAGGACTTAGGATTTAGGATGAATGTTCAAAGGTTTTCCCGCTAAGGAATTAGGGGAAAATATCCTAAAAGGGCTGGTAATTAAAGGTTATGAACTTGTTGAAGAGATCTAAATCCAAGGTTATTACATGAACAATCACACACTTTACCCTAGCATAATACTCATATTTGTCAAAAAGCCAATTTACTTTTCTGCTTAATTTAATTATTTTTAGTCACAATTTGCAAACACAACTCCAAATATAGTTTTTTTGTTTAATTGAACCATTATTTAAACTTGATATTAACGTGCAGTCCTTGAGATCGACATTCGGGGAATTTCCCTATTATTACTACAGAGGCAAAATAGTACACTTGCTATTTTACCGATCAAGTTTTTGGCGCCGTTTCCGGGGACTGCCAAAATATAGAGTTTTAATTTTAGTTCAATTGAAATTTTGTTGCTCGTCAGCTAAAATTT
Source organism: Vicia villosa (assembly GCF_029867415.1). Classification (NCBI taxonomy): domain Eukaryota; kingdom Viridiplantae; phylum Streptophyta; class Magnoliopsida; order Fabales; family Fabaceae; genus Vicia; species Vicia villosa. The sequence continues at coordinate 2,127,301 of NC_081180.1, read as the reverse complement.
TGTTTTAAGTTTTTGTTTATTTGAATTTGATTATATTATAAAAAAAAGAAAAAAAAAGGTTGATTATTTTTGCTTCATGAATTCTTCTATATTGTGCTACTAACATATTGTCCGAGTTTTGTAGCTATGTATTATTTTGATACATTGCCACCTGTATCTCCTGCATGTTGGTCGCCTGATTCAGGAGTCACCTTGGAAGAGGCGACTAAAATTTTCAAAGCATATAAAAGGGAGGTAAGAATCCTTATGAATGAATGTAAGGAAGCTAACCTTTATCCAGATAGGTTTATTTGGAGAAAGTTACAGTTGGAAGAAGAGTATGTGGAACCAGAAGAAAAATGCTTAACATCAGATGAAGAGGGTGCAGTAAGAACAGAAGAATTTGAGGTAAAAAAGAAATATGGGGAAGAAGAAATAAGGAAACTTGAAGATGACCGAGTTTTGGATAAAACCACAAATTTAACAATTTGTGAAGATGTGGACATCCAACAAGAAAATTTTCAACAAAAGGGTATCCCCAAAAACTATTTTTACAACAAGGCAGATGAAAGACAAGAAATTGACAAAGTATTGGAAGACATTTATGCCTTGTTCAATAAAATCAAGCTGAAAAGGATTTGGGAGCAACATCATCGGTACTTTAAGTTCATGGGATTGCTACCAAACAAAAGAAAGAAAAAAGATGATGTGTTCTTTGTGTCATATATGCCACCCTAACAAGGGGAATGGATCGTCGAGCCATGCGACGTTAAACGAAGCGCTTCGTGGGAGGCAACCCATGCTTTTAACAACTTAGTTTTCTTTTTTGTGTTTGCTTGTTTTTGTTTCAGGAAATAAAAAGGGGGACTTTCTGGTGAATGCTAGGAAGCTGCAGTTAGAGTTGCAATACCCTCTGTGAGTCACCCCTCTCGGGCTTGTTCTGAAACATTGAGGCCAATGTTTAGTTCAAGTTTGGGGGAGGATTTACTCTTGCATTTTTCTTTTTATGTTTTTGTTATGATGTGTAAAACCAAACATTGAGTTCTTCCCAAATTTTGACCGAAATTTCAATTTTTGTTGAAGAGTTTTGATCTTAAAGAGCGATCGGGAATAGTATATAGAGATGAAGGGAGGATTGTTTAAGGACAGGAAGTTTGGAATAATGTGACAAGAAGAGGTTTGGTAAACACCCTTGGTTCCCTAAAAGAAATACGAGTCTAACGTGTAGATTTGCACCATAGTACTTGTCTCCTGAGAAGTACTGCTCGAGTAGTTTATTGATACTGTCTGGCATAATTCAGATTCACTTGCATGATGACTGATTGAAAAAAAGAGATATAAAGCTGGCACCAAATGATGGAAAGGCGGTAAAAGGCAATCGGCTCGCTAAGTTGGGTAACCCTCACCCGGTCATTCAGCCCAAAGGAGATTGATCCCCAAACGTCGTCCAAAAGGACAATATATAACTGCAAAGTTTGAAAATTTCATCGGTAATTAAAAGTAGCAAATGCTGCTAGTTTGGTGTCAGGAAAAGAAAATAAGAAGCCTTGATTCGTCTCATGCAGGTGATGATTATTCTTAAAAATGCAGTGCCTTAATATGATTGTCTGAATGAAAAAGGAGGAAAATCGGAAAGAGACTTAAGTGCAAAGCATAGTTGGAGAGGTATCCGAAAGGGGAGCTTAAGGTTTAATATTGTAACAGAAACTCGTCGCGTCATGTGAATGCCGAACCAACTGTCTCTTGAGCAATACAAACGGATATCTCACGTATGAACACCGGTGTGCCTGGAAGGTCATTTTCTCTTGTAATTGTCGCTTGAGGTCAAGCAACGGTTTAAGTTTGGGGGAGTTTGATCAGTGGTTTTTACACGTTTATTTACCATTGATTTTAGTCGTCTTTGCTTTATATTATCAAGCGTTTTACTTCATTCTTCTACATTTTATGCTTTGGTTGTGTATTTTACTGTTTGCAGGCTCAAAGGAATAAATCGAGACAAATCAATGCGAAAAAGTACAAAAAGGGGAGTTTCGAAGGAAGTGAAAAATCAAGCTACATGAGGTCTGACACGACCACTTGTGTCACCTGAAACTGGCCGTGTTAGGATGAAGCGTGGCCAAGAAAATGCAACAGAGATGAAAGTCACGGGGCTGACACGACTCGTGTTAGCAAGTGTGAGATCTGGAAATTTTCAGCATGTTTCTCATCGTGACAGGTGTGTAGTATTTTGATCATAACTAGAGCTTCGTAACTCCGATTGACGCGGTTCCGGTGGCAAAATTTCGCTAACGAAAAGGGCTACAACTTTGATGAAGAACTCAAAGCCAAAATATGAAGTTATGGGCTGACACGGGCCGTGTTACCTGACACGGGCACCCGTGTCAGGAGGCCTGGGAGAAAAAAAAAGTTTTAAGATGACAGAAGTCTGACACGGGTACCCGTGTTGGCTGACACGGCCCGTGTCAGCATGTGACGCTGATTTTATGATTTTTTCATATTTTTTCCATGGGTTAAGTTGTGGGGGCATTTTGGGTACTTCCAACCAACCTAAGTGAGTATGCACTATATAGAAGAGTTTTAATGATGAAAAAGGGGACTTTTTGGCTAGGAGAAGACACGATTGAAGATTGGAGAAAACAAGGGTTTGGGAGAGAAGAAGGTCTTCATGTACGGAAGCGATTGAAGATCAACTTTCATCTCAATTCTTGTAATGTATCTATTTTATAATTTGTTTTCTTTGAACAATATGAGTAACTAAACCCTAATGCTAGGGGGTGTCCCTGATTTGACTCTGTAATGATTTTGAATTCCTGAGTTCATCAATAGATTTGTTTTCTTATTTAATTTAATTGTACAAGGTTTTTATGCTTTCTTTGTCGGACCAACAAGATTGATTTAAGGTTAACAACCAGCTGGACAGCGGTTGTTAAGGTTTTTGTACGATTAGACTATAGTAGATATCACCTAGGACTAGGGATACCCTATAGTTACCGGTTAACTCTTGATAATATAAAGGCTTGATTTCATCATAATTCTCTAAGGACTTAGGATTTAGGATGAATGTTCAAAGGTTTTCCCGCTAAGGAATTAGGGGAAAATATCCTAAAAGGGCTGGTAATTAAAGGTTATGAACTTGTTGAAGAGATCTAAATCCAAGGTTATTACATGAACAATCACACACTTTACCCTAGCATAATACTCATATTTGTCAAAAAGCCAATTTACTTTTCTGCTTAATTTAATTATTTTTAGTCACAATTTGCAAACACAACTCCAAATATAGTTTTTTGTTTAATTGAACCATTATTTAAACTCGATATTAACGTGCAGTCCTTGAGATCGACATTCGGGGAATTTCCCTATTATTACTACAGAGGCAAAATAGTACACTTGCTATTTTACCGATCAACCACGCAGGGCCCTCTTACAAGCATAGCGCCTAGATCCGACTTATCCTAGTGTAATCCAAATGAGCTAAGTTATGCACGGTCTCATGCTTCTGAAAATGATTCAGAAGTGTAACCATCCCCTGTAGCTCATACGTCTTGGACTACATAGATAGTACTCAACTGTCAAGAATAGTGAGGAGATCATTGTCCAGCCTACTCACCTCATGAGAACCCTTGTTTGTGCTTCACAAGCATACATCGAGACTGGGGTCGTCACAAATCTCACACTTGGTTGAAGGGATAACCCATGCATCATGTGCTCAGTAGGGATATTACGACGTTGTTTAAGCCTTGTAACACTCACAAGGGGTCCAACATTAAGCACATGTCCTCTAAGTGAGCCACGCAATGTTATACAAAGAACACCCATCCAAGGTCATGATCACTCAGGGCCCTCTCACAAGCATAGCGCCTAGATCCGACTTATCCTAGTGTAATCCAAATGAGCTAAGTTATGCATGGTCTCGGTCTCCTACTTCTCAAAATGATTCAGAAGTGTAACCATCCCCTATAACTCATATGTCTTGGACTACATAGGTAGTACTCAACTGTCAAGAATAGTGAACAGATCATTGTCCGACCTACTCACCTCATGAGAACCCCTGTCTGTGCTTCACAAGCATACATCGAGAATTATACATCGAGACTAGGGTCTTCACAAATCCCACACTTAGCTGAAGGGATAACCCATGCATTGTGCTCAATAGGGATATTACCGCGTTGTTTAAGCCTTGTAACACTCACAAGGGGTCCAACATTGAGCCCTGTCCTCTAAATGAGCCACACAATGTTATACAAAGAACACCCATGCATATCCTAAAGGTGTAACATATCACAAAACTAGACAGGTATCCTCGAGGTCGTCACCCCATGAGTCCTTCTAGTCCCACTCCTTTGGAATATAATAAAAACATAAGAGTGTCACATGTCCATGATTCACTTATATTAGACCTAATTAATCATGGACCGACCTATGAAAATCCTAGCATCACATAACCATAATCACACTAATTATATTACTATTTCGTAATTCTAGCCAAATGGGATATTCCATCTCGCAAGATAATATTCATGCATTATTAGCCAATTCTAAGTCCAAAAATATCACGGTGGTTAGGGTTCTCCTTACTGTTAGTGACTATTTTAAGTTTAGATAGATTAATGAAACATCAGCTTTTAATCACGCATCCCAAACCGCTCTCCAATGAAGGAGTGAAAAACACTTAGAAAGGGGGGGGATTGAATAAGGGTTGTTTCTAAAAATGGCAGATAAAAAATAATCACACAGTTATTTTTATCTTGGTTCGTTGTTAACTAAACTACTCCAGTCCACCCCTGACAGAGTGATTTACCTCCACTGAGGATTTAATCCACTAATCAATCTTGATTACAATGGTTTTCCACTTAGACAACTTCTAAGTCTTCTAGAGTAAGCTGATCACAACTTGATCACTCTAGGAATTCTTTTACAAAATAGTAAACAATATTACAAGAGTTTAATGTGTTTCTTAATAAGCTATAATCACCAAGTGATTTTCTCTCAAGATTAAGTTCTAACACTCACTAAGATATTACAATGTTTGTGAGGTTGAAGATGAAGTTGTTAGCTGTTTGTGTGAAAATGTTGAGAATCAATTTGGCAGCGTAAGGTTTCTTTTGCGTAAGTTCTCTAGTTCTTCAGCATCCAGAGCATCACTTATATAGGCAGTGAGAAAAGTGACCGTTGAGGAGCATTTAATGCTTTACGTGAATAGTACACTGCTTCATTTAATGTTTCACTCTTTTGTCAACTACCTCGAGCCTTGTTTCAACTGATCTTGCTGACTTTGCCTTTTGTAGCTTCTAACGTTCCTTTTGTCAGACAAATTTGACGTTGTAGCTTTTTCATATTGTACTTGCTTCTGGACTCAGACTATTAGAATGACGTTTGAATATCAGAGTCTTCAGCGTTGGTGCAGATTGTAACTTCAGTCATCAGACTTTGGAAGTTCCTTGCAGCGTGATACCATCAGATCTTCAGAGCCTTGCTTCTGATTGCCATCTTCTGATGCCTTCCAGATCATGTTCTGATTTTCTCAAGACCATCTTCTGATGTCTTCCAGACCATGTTCTGATGAAGCCATCCAGATCTTCTGGGTCAGAGCTTCTGAATGCTGATTTTGTGCATACTCTTTTAGACTTTTCCTGAAATGGAAAACGTGAATAATTAGAGTACCACATTGTCTTATACAAAATTCATATATAATGTTATCATCAAAACTAGAAATATTGATCTGAACATTTCATGTTCTAACATCCAACACTCAGTCCCTTCACTAAATGTGTGGCTCGCACTTGGTCATTCGACGTTTAACACAAACCAACATATGCGTTTGGTGCCCATGCCTTGTGTTACATGTATGTTACGGACTAGTTATAATGTATATTACGTCTATAGCACAACACAAACTTAGGTTTATAGCATTCTCATCTTGGTACAAAAATCAAGGAGGGAACCCCTACTTGTAACCCATGCAAAAAGCCACTACACAACCCCTACTTGTAACCCTAAATATAAATTAATTCAATAAGCATGCTTATAACCTCATAAACACATGAATTAGAATCCTTGTACAATATACAAACAATTAAGACCCGATAATATAATTTGCATCTAATCGTATACAATTAAGGGTTTATAAATAGGGAAGTATTAACTTAAAGGGAGGGAACCCCACCTCAATTCATCTATAGAAGAAAATGACAAGGTTGATGATGAGATTTCTTCTCTCATATCCACATGCATGCCCAAAACCCTTGCTCGTTTTCATCATCTTTCTCAATCCAAGGTTGACTTTTCCCTTTTAAATGTTCGATTATGCAATTGAGAATAGAATTATGGTTACGAATGGGAAATAGAACTAGAGAGGATGAAGATAGGTTAGAGCACTTACCATTTTTTAGTATAGAGAGTGAAAACACTTGAAAGTAGTCTAAACCAGATTTATGAAGATATCATCTAGCTACTAACCTTGCTTCATGTTTGGAATTTGACCCGTCTGGCTTCAGTTTTATCTTGAATACCCATCTTACACTGATGACTTCCTTTTTCTTTGGTAGAACAACCAATTCACATGTCTTGTTTCTTTCAATGGCCTTAAGATCTTCCTTCATGATTTTCACAGGTTTCACCCATACTTTCTTCTTAAGAACCTCATCAATGCTGACTGATTCAACATCCACCATCATGGCACACTGTACGCTGCTCCAAAAACACAAAATATACAAGTCTCCTTGATATCTATCTAACTCTCTGTGGCCCCTAGAACTGCACAAATTTACCTTCAGGGCCAGGTACATCTTCAAAAGCTGGATTACCACAAAATTTTGGAATATCATTAGAGGTTAGACTACCATCAGAGGGTGGACTACCATCAGAGGTTGAACTACCTTCAGAGTCTGAACCACCTGCAGAGTCTGAATCACCTTCTGAGTCCGAGTTACCTTCAAAGTCTGAGTCACCTTCAGAATCTGAATCATCTTCAAATTCTGAATCATCTACAAAACCCGAGTTACCTTTAGACTCAAAATCTCCTTTAGAGTCAGAGTCTTCTTCAGAGGCATCTTCAGAAACACTTTCAGCTTCAGAAGTAGGATCAAACTTGTTCCAATCCCATGTTTCTGATTCTTCCAATATCACATCTATGCTGACAACAATTCTATTAGTGACTGGACAATAGAGTTTATAGCCACCTGTATAGTGGTAACATATAAGCAACATAGCATTTTTTATGTCATATAATTTCCTTCTAGTAGCATCTAGTACATATTTGTGACAAACAGAACCAAACACCTTCAGATGACTCACACTTTGATTTTTCCCTGTCCACTTCTCCAAATGAATTATTTCCTTTAGCTTCTTAGTTGAACATCTAATGAGCACATAAGCTGCAGTAGCATCAACTTCACCCCAAAAAGTATAAGGTGTATTCTTCTCTTTTAACATGCTTCTGGTCATGTCAAATAGAGTTATTTTTCTTCTTTCAGCAAGACCGCTATGTTATAGAGTGTGTGGAGCATTCACCTTATGCACAATACTATTCTCCTCACAGAACTTCTTGAACTCTCCAAAGTTGAACTCACCTCAACCATCAGTTGTAAGGATCTTCAAACTTTGTCCACTTTGATTTTCATACTTCACTTTGAACTTCTTGAACTCTGCAAACATCTCATGTTTTGACTTTATGAATGCTACTCATGTCATTATGGTGAACATATCCACAAATGACACAAAGTACTTGTTCCCTCCAAGTGAAGGTACTTTAAAAGGACTACATACATCATAATGCATAACACCCAAAGCATAAGTTAATTTAGGAGGAAATTCTGATGAGAAAGGAAATCTTGGTTGCTTGCCTTTCATGCATACATCACATGATTCCTGTGGTGCCACAATCTTAGGAATTCCAAGTACTAGATTCTTTAATCTCAGATGGCATAAGCTTCTGAAGTTCATATGCCCCAATTTCTTATGCTACAACTCACTGTCCTTTGCAACACCTATTGCACTAAAGCATTAAGTGTCTAATGTTTCAACATTCACCTTCTTCACTAATGCATCACTGCCATAACACTGCACCAGTATATCCCACACAACTTTCATCGTCGTTGCATCAGCAATCTTTTCAAACTCCTTCATAACCACATACTGATGGATATAGAACAACACCTTATGTTATCGGCTTGTAACCGTCATTGACGAGATCAAGAACATATTGAGCTTCAAACAACACATGCATCTGAATGGACCACTAATTACAATTCTTTTCGTCGAATACTGAAAGCTTTGTGTTCTAGCTACCATCTCCACCGTTAATCTTCGGTCTTGTGAAAATCACTTGATTCTTATCAACACTCGTGTTTCCCAATCCTGCATAATCAAGAAATGTGTTTCTTCTCTGATTTCGAACTTCAATTCAGTGTAAATTTAAGGAACAAAATCGATCACATGCCTCACGTACATACGTGTTTTCTTAAACTAAAAATATGGAGCTCTATATACCAATTTATTGGAGTTAACACACAAACTCCATTGATGTACAAGAGAAAGGAAGATGAAGATGAAAAAAAAAGAGAGAGAGAAAAAATTTGTAACTAACTTTTCAATCCCAAACTCAAATTAAAGATATGTTACAAACAAAATTCATTTTGAATTTATATACTAACACCCAAATGAAATGTAATTTAAATACAAAACCAAATTAAACTGAAATGTAAATGGAAGCTAAATGCATAAGCTGTATTTGAATTCATGATATATTTATTTAAAGTAAAATAGTTTTAAAATTCGGATAGAACTAGTTGGTCCGACCAGTTTAACCGCAAACCAGTAACTAAAGTAGTACTAGACCGAAAATGCAATTAACCCATTATGATGTCATCAAACTGACCCGATTCACCGTGCATGCTGTTGTACCATTTATTTTTGAAAATGGACGATAATTTCACTTTATGTAAAATGAAAATAGACATTTTAAATGACAAGGAAGTTTTTCCTACTAGATTAACTGTTATTTGATGACAAAGTTAGCAAGAATACTATAATTATTATAATTCAAAATCTGATTTAATTAAGATCAACATATATTCTTATATAAATTAAAATTAAATATTTTAAATATTATATTATATTTTTTAATAAAGATTGAGTTAATGGTTATGTGGTTTGATCAATGACTCATTGATTTAACCAATAATCCATTAACCCAACACTCTAAAGAGATTAATCATCAATAGGAATTTTAAAACAATGATTAAAATTACTCTTCATATCATATACATCACAACAAAACTCGTACTGGTCCGAACCTGCTCCGAAGTTGATGAAAAAAATCTGCTTTGACTGAGTTTGAGTTCGGGTTTGGGTTTTTCCCGATTACAAAATATTCTGGACTAGTCCAATTGTATAAATTGGCCCAACCCACTTATTAGTGTGAAGAGGCCCAATAAGTGTTGGCTCACTCTTTGGAGCAAGGAGAAGACGAAGCTCCTCGTTGTCCGAGCATGACTCATCAACAGGTCTCCTACAACATAGGACTATCCAAGCACGCTGGGCATTCGTTCCCGCCAACGGCTAGTTCCCCTTGCTCGGCTAACCCAAAACCTCTTCCATTGTTTCCTATATTCTGGACCCAGATATCACGCCCAAACCCACAAAAATACGACGACCTAGTCCACCCCCAAGGAGAACATTATTAATAGCCCTCTACCCCTAGATGGCAAGGTAATCCAAACTTTGTCCAAACTTTGTCCAAATTTTTATAATTAAAAAAAAATTAGATATGTTATTATGTTAAATATCAATATTATTTACGAAAGAATGAGCCCACAAGTTGTCCATTGGTGCGGTTGGCGCAAGGTCATATATGGCCCAACGGATTGTGACAACTTTTTAGGTGATAGATATGCAACCATAGAATTTTTTTTCAATTTCAATAATTGAATTTTAACCAAAGAATCTCAATTCCTATCCATATATATATAGACCCAATCATCCTTAAACTATTATTCTCACTTCAATTTAGTTTCAATGCCATAATAATTCTTAAACAGTATAAAATCCAATAATTCAGTCTTTCATATTAGCAAGTTAAAAACTAAACTGACGAAAACAGAGTGTAGACATTCATTGCTACATCTTTGATTTTTCTAAATTTACCACCTTCATGGATATTTCTTAGGATCTTAAGAGTGTGTTTGGATGAGGTAATTAGAAATTTTAAGGGAATTTAAAATTCAAAGCAATTCAAATGATTCAATTGAAATCCATTCATTCTAAATTATTTTGTTTGGATGAAGTATTAAGGTAATCCATTGTTAGATTTTTTGGGTCATTTTTTATAAAATATAAATTTTTTGGACCAAATTAAAAAATTGAAAAGTAGGGACCAAATTGCAATTTTTAAAAATTTGAAGGACCAAATTGTAAATTTTAAAAATTATCAAGGACCAATTTGCAATTTTTTTAAAAATTTTGGGGTCAATTTTATAATTTTGGAAAATATGAGGACCAATTTGTAAAATTTGAAAAAATAATAATAACAAATACATTCTATGGAACATGAGAGGAATTTCAAATTCTTTGGTTTTTGGTGTCATTTCAAAATGATTAAATTTAACTTAGATGAAATACTCCATAAATTTCCATCATTTTAACAATTCTTTATTTTTGTATCCAAACAATAGATTTTGGTCAAATCATTTTAAATTCCCTCAAAACATTACTTTCCCTCGTTAAAATGCTCCATCCAAACACACTATAAGATTCTTTTCTCTAAGATTTTTCATTGTGATTAATTGGAATGTTAATCAAAGTTGTTTGTATTTCCATCTTATTTGTTTTTTTTTTAATAAGCAATTTGGACCTAAGACTCGTTATAAGATGTTAACACCCGGACATTTTCTATAGAAACGTGATAATGTAAGTTTTATTATTTCTCTCTCACCTATGCTGTTGTTTTTAGGGTGGAGTATCACGGTTACATTATTCATATTGTTGAGAACTATTAGAGTGAGAAAGTTGACATTGATTAAAATGGTGGAGATTTTAACATTTATAAGTGGGAGAACTCACATAGTTATCACCTTAAAATTTTGAGTGAGTAGTGTAGTGTGTCTCTCTCAAATGTGTGTTGCTCATAAAAGAATTTAAGAGTTTAGCAACTAGACTGAAAAGGGGTTTTGATTGTGGTGGTGTCAAATTCTCATACTAAATTTGTTCCAGGTAGACAAATGCAAGAATGTGTTTTAGTTTTGAATGAAATTATAGATCTAGCAAAGAAGGAAATGAGGGAATGCTTATTATTATAAGTGGACTTTGAACAAGCATATGATTGTATTAGCTGGAATGGAACTATCTTAGATTTATTAGAAAGATTGAGTATGGAGACAAATGGATAAGATGGATGGAAGCATGCATCTTCAATAGTAGTATGTCTATATTGATTAATGGAAGCCCGACAAATGAAATCAAAGTTGAGAGAGGATTAATGCAATAAGATCCACTCTCTCCCTTCATGTTTTTAGTAGCAGCAGAAGGATTGGCTTATTTGATTAACAAGGCAGTATGGCTAGGTGAATTTAGTGGATTCCAAGTAAATAAGATAATTGAACACATAATCCTTCAATTTGCTGATAATATAATCCTGATTGGGAGAGGCAAGTGGAATAATTTATGGAGCATGAAGGCAGCCCTGAGAGGATTCGAATTGACATATGATTTTCAAGTCAACTTTTACAAAAGCAAGTTGTATGGCATTCATGTTAAGGATCACTTTATGGAGGCAACTTCACATCTCTTATCATGTTACTTGGACACAATCTCTTTCAAGTTTTTGGGAATTCCTTTAGGATGTAATCCAAGAAGGTGTACAACATGATGACCATTTATAGAGAAATTGAAGAAAAAGTTGTCATCATAGAAAGGAAGCATGTTATCCATTGGATGAAGAGTGACACTACTAAATTCCATTCTATCAAGCATACTAGTTTATTTCATATCATTCCAGAAAGCTCCCAAAAAGGTCACTCAAGAAATAATTCAAATTCTAAGGTTCTTATGGCATAGGGAAAAGAGAGAAAAAGGGAATCAAATGGTTCAAATGGAACAACATTTGCAATCCAAAAGAAGATGGCAAAGAAGATGGCGAGTTAGGTGTCATAAACATAGAACTTTCAACAAAGCCTTGTTGTACAAATGAAAATGGAGTATAATTCAAGAAGACATAATAATATGGTGGGACATTCTCAGGTTTAGATATAACAATCTAAAAGAACATGTGTTGAGGGGAGATGAACCAAGAAGATCAAGGCACTCATTAGTTTTGTGGAAGGACATTTAGTTGATATGTATGATCGAACTAACGAATGGTGGTTGGTTTTCAGTAAACTTATCAAACAAAATTGGTACTGTAATAATAAGATTTGGTTATGCATCTGGCCTTAGGTTTTGATGATAACATTACATAATATTTTAGAGAATAATTTAGTACTCTAATAATTTCTGTCTAGTGTGTAGCTTTTGCTAACATGTTCTGATTTGAAGAAAAGGTGTGTAATGTCATCAAGTTCTAAACGTAACATATTTCGAATCTGAAGAAACCAGCGTGTTTACAGATTCGGTCAAGTTCATGAATGTGTCTATAACAACGGCTTTGATGAACGTTAGTGATAGAGCTTTTGAACGAGACTCTTGTGAAAGAGTTTTTGGGGCCTACTCTAGCTTTGAGATTCTGATGACCAAGTTCTCTGACGACTCTAAAGACTTAGGCTCTGAAGATTTAAAGACCAAGAGCTGCAGTTCTGAAGAATAGGTTTTGAATGAACAAGTTCTGAAGACTCTGAAGACTCTGAAGACTTAGGCTCTGAAGATTTGAAGACCAAGTGCTGAAGTTTTGAAGACAAGATTCTGGATGAAGAAGTTCTGAAGACTCTGAAGACTTAGGCTCTAAAGTTTCAAAAATACTAAGTGTTGAAGACTCTGAAGACAAGGTTCTATTTGAACAATCTTCAAAGACTCTAAAGACTTAGGTTATGGTAACTCAATATTTTATCCTTCTAAACATGCGTCAAGATCTACTATCTGAAGCATTTGAAGATTAGAAGATGAAAGATCAAATTTGGAATCACGTGAGGAAATAATAATTGGTATCTACTCTTCCTCTACTCGGATAGGGTGGCGCTAGGTCAATACTATTGTACAATATTTTCTACCACTTCCTTAATGACAGTTGGAACAATACAACTGGAATTAAGTATTCCAATTCTACCCTTAAACGGACTTCTTTTCTTGAGCTATAAAATAAAGACTTGGAAGATTGAAGAAGCTTCCAAACTGAACTAAAACGAAAGTTGACAACACCGAAGTAGAACAGTTTATCAACTCTAAAAAACTTATGCTGAAACGCTGCTAAAATCACCGAATCTTTTATTTGTATAGTTTGGTAAGCAAGTGAACTTTTGTTCGTTAACTTGTAGCAATTGAGCTTTTAACCGATGCTGCAACACACTCTTGTGCTGACTTAATGCTTTTTGTCCCGACTTAACTCGCCTAGCGAATTAGATTCCTCGCCTAGCAAGGAGATCCCTTCTTGTCATTTGATTGGGCGAGGTTAGTGGTTGCCTGGGCAAAGTGACTGCCTTTACTTTTAAGGACTTTAATTTTAAAGACAAAAGTTTTGAATATTGAAAATATGGATTCCATATCTTTATTTTCCTCCATTTATATTAACTTATAGTGTCTGGTCAAAACGTTGACTTTCGATTTTGAAGGGGCAAAATTATATGGGGCGGGAGGGTGTCATGACACCCCTCAACTTCATGTGATTCAGTGTTAAAATTAATCCTATTTTTGCATGAAGTCATGAGTTCGAATCTTGAATCCACCCATTTTATATTTATTTTTAAAAAAATATTGTTACTAACCACCACATCATCTAACAATATATGTTAATTTTTTTAAAACAATTCTCTCAATATAGTTGTTTTTTTACACCCCCAATTTTTTTTTCAAAATCCACCACTGTTAACTTGCTTGTAATCCTTGTAATTAACATATAAAGAGACATAAATACTCTATGTGTTGTTCTGGTTAGAAATTTTATCAAAGTCCCTGAAGGTAACTTAGGCTTTTGCGAGTTTGGAGAGGAGGAGAGGGAAAGACTTTCGAAAATGAAATTTTAAAAAGAATATAAAAAAATATTAATTATTTTTTAAGAAAATAATTTTGTTTAGAATGATAAAAGAGTCATTGTCATTACTATATTTTTAATTTTCAAAATATTATAACAACCTAAAAGATATTTGAAAAGTTTATGTAAGCCCACAAAAACCTTCCCAAAAATTTTTCTATACAATTTTTTAGTCCCCCTATTAAAATTATTTTAGCAATACGAATAAAATCAAACTCTCCTATTCAAAATCTTTATATTTCTTTTCACTCAATTCTTACTATTTTTCAAAGTCTTCACCTCCCTTTCCTTCCAATCTCGCAAACAAAATCTTAGGCTCTTTTTATTGCATATTAAAAAAATTTCTTTTGTTCGGTGCTCATTTATTTTCTAGTTAATGCAACAGAATTTGTGGTGGAGTCGCTTTAGAAGCTGAAAACATTATAAAGAAGAAACACACTAAAGCCAAGTGTTGGGTAAGAAAAGCCATGACTTGTTGAAGTTAGCAGCACCTGTAGTGATCTATGCACGTCAACGCCGGCGGAGAGGACTTACCGGTTTTTTCAATGGAATGGGACCCTCCACTTTATCATCAATCTTCTTTAACCTTTGGTTCTTGTACAATCATTGGTCCTCTTCAATCTCTTCTGTTTCTTACTTTTCAAACACGCTCCTTTCCCTTTTCTCACTTCCTTGTCTACTTATGTGGAAAATATATTCTAATGTTTTTCAATTCAATAATAATTATCCTGAAATACAGACACTTCGAATACGACAATACTTATAATAATTAAATAAATTGAATATAAACACAAGTGTCCATACAAACACAGGTATTCGCAGGGCCGTTTTTGAGGGCGTGCAAGGTGGGTTACCTTACCGCATAGGGTCTCAAAATTTTTACGATTAAACTATAATTAAATAGGGCCTCATAAATCTTTACCATTTTTAAAATGAGTTTAAATAGGACCTCTAATTATTTTTGCATAGTTGAATTATGACTAACCTACACAGGACCTCCAAAAAATTGAGACAGCCCTGAATATTCGTATAGGTGTCTGACACTAACACGGAGTGTCAATGCTGTCATCTTGTAGTTTTTATTTCGTCACTTTCTCATCACTCTTTCATCTACGTGTTAGGTTTAATACAGAGTCCTAAAAAATATATTTCAAGTGGTGTGAGAAGTTAATGTAAAATATTAATACGTGGCGAGGCAACACAACACAATCTTTGAAACTTGAAAGAGTGATGGTGGTAAGTGTTGATCACGTCATCTTTTACCTTTTCTTTTTGCAAACATTTAGGTGCTTCAATTAAATTAAGGTAATGGATCAATAGATAAACAAAGAAACAGTGTCTCAGTGGCTCCTGCTAGAGCTATTACTTGGTGATTCAACGGTGCATAAATTAAGGTCATGTCGATCATGAATTTTTAAATATATGCGCTTTCAAGATACTCTGAGATATGCATTGTGTACCAAGTAAAATAAAACGAAGTATATGTATGAATGTATATAGTAAATAGATGGACGAAGTATATGTATATTGTAAATAGATGAATGTATATAATATGGTTACGGAAATTCATCTTTATTTCGTTTCTTACACTCCTTGTTGATTTTATTAGTGTCATTTTTTTTTTGTTATGGAATTGGTCTTAAATCAGGATTTAAGACATAGTGAATCTTCAAGGCAGTCAAAAGAAATATCATCTTGTCTTACAAGCGCGTGATATTTGTTCCATCGAAACAATTCAACTCGACAAGGTCTTGATTCATTTTTTGATACTGAAGCGTCAGTGGTCATAATTTGAGATACTATAAGACTATTAAATAAAACTTCTAGATCATATGGACCAAGGCTTAAATCATGAACGAATCACTTTTCTTATAATATTTCAAACATTGTTGAATGTCTTAGAGTTTTTATGCAGAAATTCTCGAGATAATTCAGCTCATACTCGAGTTTGCATAAGACAGGTGAAAATTCAAATGTGGAGAAGAGAATCTGAAATTTTACTGAAGAGGATATGCGATTTCTGAATTCTGAATGATTTATTTATACACCATATTGGTGTTGTTTTACAAGGTTGCGACCTTGATGAAACAACATCATTTCAACAACAATTTTACCATAGTATGCATGGTTTCGCCTACATCAACATTTTTCAAGAGTTATATATTTTCATTCTACAACACTTCATGAAGTGTTGTCTATTTCCGAATAAAGCCTACCAACTAAATATGAGGCCTCAATTATTTGGAGGTTCTGTGCAACGGGTCAAATTGCACTGGTTTAAATCTGACCCTGAGTTTTATGTCGATAATTTTTTTTTATTGAAGTAGACTAATGTCTTTACATCTAAATAAATGAAATGACATGGATTCGAATTTATGTATTTATATTTGATATGTCCGTATAACTATAAATTGAGTTTTATTTGTCTAGTTTGTTGTTGATTAATCATATTTTTCTTATAGTTGGTCTATGACAGTCTTGAGAATAATATGTTGAAAAAAATAAATAGGTGTGTTTGTATTGTTATTTTTCTTATTTTATCATTTAATAATAGTATTATATCTAAAATATTTTCTTTATATTTATGATAGGCAACATTAATACACCGTTGAATCACCAAGTAATAGCTCTATCTATGTTCCACTGCCACTTTGTCTATTGATCCATTATTATCTTAATTTAATTGCTGCTACTTTCTGATTTGAAGCAAAAAGGGTCGAATGATATGACGCCGTTTAAAGTGTCATAGACGGTGTTAGTTGTTTGATAGCTTAGTTGGGATATCTCTTCCGACGTGTCGTAGCACGCCACCTCAGCTTTTGTTCCCTGCGTGTCAAACGTTTTCATGCACGTGAAATCACACGCGTTGCCACTTCAATTAATCACTTTTTTACTAATTAAACTACTATATATATACTTGTAATAAACGTACCATTAATTTCCTTGCTTGAAAGCATTAACAATAAGTGTTAGTAATTTTCAACCGTCTTTTAAAACCTAGACCGATCAGATTGGTCGGATCTGTCAGATCGTAAATCAAACGGTATGATGGGCTAAAAAAGTTGTGAAATTTTGGATCAAATTCTAATATTTCAATAGTGATAGTTTTTTGGTTTGATAGAGTTTAAGCATGTTGTCGAAGTTTTTTACATGCTGATGTCGAAGTCCTGCATGTTGTAGTCGAAGTGTGTTCTAACATGTCGTAGTTGATAATGTTAGGTTTGTTAGCATGTTGAATTGGACATGTTTGTTCTTGACAGCACTCTGACACGACAAACTGGTGCGGTTAGCGTGGAGAAGAAGATGTCGTCAACGAAGTATGAGATTGAGAAATGCGAATGATTTTAGTTTTTGGCGCTTGAAGATGCAAGTCCTTCTTGTTCAACAGGGTTCGCTAGAAACGTTGGAGAGAGTCGCGACCATGGATGATGCGCTAACGGAGAAGGAGAAAACGACTATCGTAGAGAAAGCACACAAAACCATCGTATTAAGCCTTAGTGATAACTTTCTCCGATAAGTGTTGAAGGAGAAAACAACGGCGGGTGTGTGGTTGAAACTCGAAAGTTTATACATGACCAAATCGTCGGTCATTCGCCTCTACCTGAAGCAAGCTCTGTATTCATTCAAGATGAGATAAGACAAAGTCTTGGTTGAGCAGTTGCATATGTTCAACAAGCTGACTCTTGATCTTGAAAATATTGATGTCAAGATCGATGATGAAGATCAAGTGTAACACACAAGGCCAACGAGTGCGAGGAATGGTTGTCGGTGTATGGGGCATGACAATGAGACACTCCGAGGCCGAAGAGGGCGAGGAGTGGTCATCAAACTCACATCACAATGAGAGGCATCCTATGGCTATGCAGGTAAAGGACTACATGGTTGAAGGAATACTTATAAGAATTGATTGGTGTGGAACTTTATTTTACAAGTAATAGTTTTTATTGTTTTGATGATGACAACTGTGAAGAACTGTAAAAGATCATACAAGAAAGATAACATCAACATGATGTCAACTCTAAAAGATCATAAAATATAACATTCAGCATAGTAAAGATGCAATCATTAACGAAGTAAACAAATGTACTTAAGTGGTTAATGATGCAAGGCATAGGTTTGATCAAGGATTGATAAAGTCTTGGACAAAGGCAAACAAATATATTGTATTAGAACCCTCAGGATATCTTAAGCATAATGTCAAGACAATGAATACATCAAACACAAGCTTAGGGAAGTTATTCAAGTTTAGTAAGTGAGTGAAGCTTTTGTAAAAACAAATGCTCTTTCTTTATAGAAGTAGTTGGCTATAAACACACACACACACACACACACACACACACACACACACACACACACACACACACACACACTTAAAACCTTTTTATAAAATGTTTTGAAAAGAATAAACCTTGCGAAGGATATATAGAAGTTGCATAGAAAGAGATGGGAGCATTTCAAAAGCCAACAAATATTTTTTTACTGAATTTAATCGATTATGTCAATCAATTAGGTTGGCGTGCTTTTAAGGAAAAAGAAAATTTAAATGCACTCAATCGATTAGCAACGGCTACATATCAATTCTTACGTATTTTGGAACATTCATTTTTTATTTAATGAGGTTTCCTCTTTTGAAGGATTTCAAGCCTATAAATAGAGGCCTCGTTTCTCATTTCATTTCATCAAAAACTCGATTTGTGTATTGACACATTCTCTCTCTCTCTCTCTAAGTTTTTATTTTCACTTTCTCTCACTAGTTCTTATAGTCAAATGATTTTGTAAGAAAAAATATTTTGCGAGTGAGGTGTCTTTGTATTTCTGGATGGGTAGCATTGTATAATTTCATCAAGAACGTTATTTATGCATTTTGGATTAACACAATCCATTTAGGGAGAAACATATGTGGTTAGAAGCTAAACCCATTAAAATATTTGGTTGGGGATTGTGTGATTAGTTCCTGATATTTAGATAGGTAGAAGATCGTTAATATTGTTGAAAGTCCCTTAAGGCTATTATAAATACTTGTTCATTTGAAGGATGAAGTTTCTCAACATTGATGAACTTACAATTAGGTTCATGATTAGCTCGTTTAAAACCATAGGTTAGAAGATCCACCTGTTAAAACCATAGGAAAGAAAATTCAGAATAACATATTTACTTGTTTTGCAGGCAATGCAGTCTAGAACTCTAAAGAAATATCATTTGAAGAAGAAAGAAAAAGTATAATCTAGAAGTATACATTTAAAGTCTTTGATCCTAGTAGATGAACAACGATGACAGATGACAACAGTTATGATCAAAGCAACTCTATTTGAGATACTCAACAATGACTGCAACCCTAGGATTCCCTAGAAACAAACATGCATATGCAAATTAGGTTTTTTTTCATTGTGATGCCATGATGCAATGATATGCAACAACATAGGATCAAGGTTCCACATATTCTGGATAACAATTGTACAATTCTCAAAGCAGGTTGAACCTGACAGGTTCAAAGGTTCGACGTTTCCTCTTTTCTGAATATACACACAAGGTTGGATGAATGTCAAAGTTTCCTTCAAGAAAACCCCACTTTTCCCTCTCACAGGTGGGTTATAGCCATGAAAAGGTGGTTCCTAAAAGGTCCCCAGAGTCGTCTATTCAAATGGAAATACACTGCCGTAACGAATGCTCGTTTGACAAATGTACTACCAAATAAACCTAGTATGGGTGTGGGTCTCGTGCCAACCTAGTAGGGTATGCACCTAGTAGGCCAACATGACTATCCAAGAGTGTATCATGTGTGTACACTCAAGCCTGGGTAGTGACATTTTCTCTCAATAGTATCACCCATCCCACAAGAGAATATACAGTATATCCAGAATATGTGAATAATGAAGTGTCATAAAAGCGATAAATAAAGAACGTAAAGCAAAAAAGGTAAACACCCAAACAAATAAACAAACAAACAAAGCTAGGACTAACTTGCTTAGGTATCCCCAGCAGAGTTGCCAACTGTCGCTACGCGAAAAACACAAAGTCGTCAACAAACTTTATTTATCCCAATACATTTTCTAACACGATTCCAATACACTTTCTACCAAGTTTAACTTTATAAATAGGCCTTAGTTTTCAGTTTTGATCATCCAAGTTTTTTAGAATTTTATCTTAGGCAGAAATTTACAATTTGTAAAGTAGTTAATTTCTCACACTGAGAGATTTCTGCAACTTAGAATTAGATTCTGAAATTTATCTGTTTGTTCTTGGATCTTTCGCAATTTAATCCTGTCGCCATAATTTTTCCAGAATTTATTTTATTTATTTTTCAATACCAAGTTTTGGATTTCTTTCATATCAGTACGTATAATTTCCATAACTAAGCTTTCTTTACTTACTGCTAGTTTAGTAGTGTTACTATTTATATGCATATCATTGTTATTATATTATTATAATGAGTATGTTTTGTTTATGTATGCAATTGTATTACAATAGCAGTAACGTAGAAAATATGTTTGGCTAAGTCATTAATTAGAGTCCAGAAAGTGAGGACCGTCGTGTCGACGGTACTCGCGTCTAAGTCAGAAAATAATTGGTTAAATTGGGATTCGTTTTTGGGTTGATTTTATAGCGTTTTAAACTGAAAATAATTGCCGCAAAAGCGTTAATTATACTGATTTCGTTTCGGAAGAGAAGAATATGTATCTGACTTAGAAAATAAAAATAAGATTTTTAAATTAAATTAAATTGCGATAATAAGACTTATTTTAATCTGTAAAAATAATTGTTATTGGAAGAGAAGTTAAACTTTTTGATTAATTAATAGGAGAAAGATTAGTTTATGATAAATAAATAATTAAATGAATATGAAAAATAATCAAACTAAATTTAATTTTGTATCTAAATGATTTTGGTTAAGTTATAGTTTTAGTCCTTTTGTTTTATCTCATTCGCGTAAATAGTCATAAACAGATTCAGTCTTTCTTTCAAATTTGTTCACTCAAAATTTATTATGAGTTCATTTGTTAATGACATGTAACCTATATTATTTATCTTTAAAGGTCCGCATAGATTTTTTTGTCCATTTATCATCTTTTTACGTTGAAAATTGATGTTTTGCTCATTTTTTTTAATGACGTGTAACTTACATATTTTGTTTTTAAAGTTCTACAAAGGTTCTTATATAATAATTTATCACGTTTCAAATGACACATTATTTAAAAATATAAAAGTCATAAATTTTAATTATAAAATTATGTGAATGGATCAAAAATGTTTGAATGAGAAATAGAAGAGAAAATGAGTGGAAAAGGGCATTATAGACTTTTTACCTCTTAAATTGATTCGCTAAGGCTTGTTTGGCTTGACATTCATTTGGGGAGAAAACAAAATCAGATTTTGTGGGAAGAGAGAAAGAGAACACTTGAAAGGGGGGAAGAAGAAGAAAATTCATTTGTGGTCCAAACTCAAGCTTCATCTCTTGCATGCTTTAAAAACCAACCTCATTCTCTTGCTTCATCATCATTTCACCTGTCAGTAGCAACATTTCCATCATTAATCATGGTGAGTCTCTAGTTAGAGACTTGGGGTTTTAATGGAGTTGTATGAATTGGGGGGAAATGGAGTTTTTATGTGAGAAATCCATGATGCATATTGATATAATGTATGTATTCATGTTACTTTCTACTAAGATATGAGTATATCTGATTTTAGGATGCTATTGGAGTGTTGGGATTGTTTGGGTTTGGAAAAGAATGGAGGTTGTAGCTTAAAAATGCAGAAAACTGATTTTTCACAATGTGTAACTGAATACCGGTATCAGGGTAACCACGCAAGGTAGAGGCGTAGGGAGTCTGGTTACTGGGGGTGTAACCGGTTACCAGTATGAGGGTAATCGGTTACCACTGAGTCAGACTGAATTTTTCTAAAACTTCAAAAATTCGTAACTTTTGTTTCGGATGTCCGATTGACGCGTGGTTCGTATCGTTGGAAAGCTAGTTAAATATACTACTTGAGAAAATTATTTTGATACCAACATTTTGTTCCTGAGTGCGTAAGAACCCCATTTAGTGGGCCCCTGTAAATAGAATTTTGCATGTTTATTCCCCTGAGGGTAGTTCAGTTCCGTAGAGGGAACCAGACGCCTCCTTAGTCTTCTGAGACTTATAAAACTGTATTGTGGAATGTGTTATATCATGTATGATCACTTATATGTTAATATCATAGACATGTATGATTAATTAATGCATTATGTTGAAATGTTATGTTGTGATCAATTGTGGTTTTCCCGTCCATTTCGGTTGAACGTTCAGTGTGGCTTGATGCGTGGTGTGATTTGTTCTATGCTTGAATCGAAGCATACCTGAGCTACTAGGTGGTAAATCGCGTATGACTTGGACTTTGTGTCCGACATATCTTTACCATTATGATGTGCTTGTGAGGGTCCGAAAGGACGTAGCCCACTCGTGGATACTACACATTGGCATTCTCAATATATTATATACACCTGAGCTACCATTGCGATGTGCTTGTGAGGGTCTGAAAGGACGTAGCCCACTTGTGGATAACACACATTGGCGTGCTTGGTATGGTGAGGTTGTGATGACATGTAGGCTACGTCACTTTGGATTTACTCACCTCTAGTGGGTCCATGTAGGCAATACCTCTAGGCTTTCGCCCGGTGGCCTTGTGCTATCAAGATGGTGTGTTTTGCACTTGTGATCCTAATCACATGTGTTTAGATGATGGACGGGGTGGTGACGCCACTTAGGCAATGTCACTTCTATAACTCATCACAGATGGAATTCCATATAGGACTCATTTGATTCATTGTGTTATAACTTGTGTAAGTCTCTTGACGCGATGCACTTGGATACTCATCGAGGGTGTGGTTATGTAGCCTAGGTAAATAGGTAGAACTTGCTTTTGGATTCCTCGTACACGGGTACAGGTCTGCATACTTATGTTGTATTAGTTGTGTTCTTGATGTTATCTCATTGGTTAGTCATGAGACTTCCAATGGTGATACTACCTCTTGTTATGTATTTGTATCAGACCATGAGGAAACCTCAGACCCTTGGTGGATCCGTATGATTGTATGAATCTTGTAGAACAGAGTGAACCCTTAAGATTGGGAGACTCACTGAGATTTAATAACCTCAGCTCATTCCAATTATTATATTTTTAGGTGTTTAGAGGTAGGAAAATGGAAAGGGTAAGATGGCTTAGTCTTGCGGCGATGTTTCTTGGCTATGTTTCATTTCTTTTGTATCTTTCAGCTTATGTACTTTTGGATTATGTATTATTACCTATTGGGATTTGTATATTTAAGCCATGACATTTTTGGATTTTGTACTTGTACTGATACTTATCCATTTCCGTTGCTTATGTATGATTTTCATGTACCGTTATAATACCATATACGTATTATCCTAGGAAATGATATGTGTGGGGTGTTACACAACCAACTAAAAAAGGGAAAAAAGTGGATTTTATTATGTCAAAAACTTTAGTTTTATGTAATTGTTACTTAAAGATAATAAATAAATAAAAGTATAACAAAAGTGAGATTAATACAGTTAATGAGAAAAAATATTAAAATTTTCTTGGCTAGCTAGTGAAAGAGAGGTTGGGTTTTACTAAATAATTACAAAAACAAATAAAATGATATGAGAAATTGATAAAGAGCATCAAATGGGTAATCCCTCAAACAGGGTTACAAGATAGTCACAGTTGGTGACTTTTCTATACATGATTTTAATTGTCCTCTTTCTCTCAAGATCTCATTTCTTAAATAACCTTCATCCTAGATGATGGAGGTCTGGACAATTTGAATATCCACTATTGATCATCAATGCGGATGTTTGTAGATCGTGTGATTTGGGAACGTATGAAAAACATGTTAACGACATGCTTTGATTGCTCATAAAGGTGCATACAAATGTGAAAACTTCCTGCCCCTGGGCGATCTAAGGGTCTTACTAATTAGGGTATGGGAGAGATACCCTTGTGCTAAGCCTTATCTAGATATGACTAATCTGGTATGTACACAGTCCCTTAAGCATGAGGCACAAAGGAGCTAGACGCTTAAGGGCGATGTCTTTTACATCCCCATTGTCATACCCCAAAATTTGCCCCATCTACTTCACTTACAAAGATTCAAAGACTAGGGATCCATTCAAGCAACACCCCTAGTCAAGAGCCTCCTAAGGCTAGGGTTTGAGGTTCCCCTAAGAGGGATCAATGAGATAAGGCTCCTAATCAAGGATGTATGGTTCATAGTGATCTAATCTAAATCCATGGCAAAAGTCAAGGCACTACTCCAAAGGTCACCTGCTCAAACAATCTCAAGATATACAATCAACTGATTCAAATCCAAAGTCAAGACATGATCCAAACTTCTAACCATTGGTCACACAATAAGTGTGGGGATGTATATCCATCATTTGATCAAAGCTTGATCATGATTCCATTAATAGAAACTCAGAGATGAACAAATATAGAAAGGTTCAAATTAGGGTTTCTTAGGAGAAAGTCAACCCAACTTTGACTGGGCATAACTTTCACATGGAACATCAGAAATTCTCCACTCAAAGCCTATTTTGAAGGAAATTGGATTCTCTACAATTTTGTGTCTCACAAGCCAAGGCCAAAAATGCTTCATTTAAGAGATACAAGGCAAAAGATTACAGGTCATTTTCAGGCATCCTTCAGAAACAGTTTTTTCCCAAAGAGAATATGATCAAGATAAAAGCTTCAAATGAAAAATATGTTCCAAAGTGGCTTATAGAGGACCTCTTGAGGTTTCTAAAAAGTATTAGATCTCCCTCATAGCTTAAAAATTGAGTGAGATATGCTTGATCAAAGTTAGGTGATTTTGAGGGACCAAATGTAAAAAAAGAGGGTTCAAATTAAGGAATTTTGCAAATGGGCCTATGTTTTTGTGGTATAAACTTGATCCACAAGCCATTAGCTTGTCCAAAACAAAAGGGCACGAAATTTATCATATTAATTGATTTAATATATTTTTTATTTCATTTTTTATGATTTAATTAAGTATAAAATCAAATATTATGATAAAATATTCACAAAGGCCAATTTCAATCAGTATTAATGGCAAAATATATTGTTATTTTCGTGCTAAATCAAATGGAAAGGAGTGATACAATATTTGGACCAAATTGGAAACTTTTTATTCAAGAAACAAATCAAAATTCTCAAAGAAGAAAGATTGGATTTAAAGGCTTTTGAGACTCTTTTCTAAACCTAATCTGATTCACTATAAGTATAGAGGCTGAGGCATAAGGGTTGGGGACGAAATTATGGAGTGAGAGACACTTGCAAGAACCGAAAAAATCACTCAAGAACTTGAAATTGGTTTTTGAGAATCGAGTGGTTTCATCAAGAACTAAAGGCCTCAAAAGCTTCTACAAGTAATTTGGAACGTGTGTGGATCCTTAATCTGCTTCAACACCCCCAGAACTGTCTCCGATTTGTCAAAGTAAGTGCTTCTGAATCTTCGATCGATTAGCATAATACGTGCATGTTCATGCTGTTTTGATTGTACATTTGGCTTTTCCTAATTGCTATGATCGATTCTGGACGGTTTGATTGAGTTTGGCGCGCTATAGGGTGATCGGCCATTAGAGGCCGATCCAAGCTTTTAGGGTTTATATTTGGGGCTTTCTGATAGGTGTGAAATTGAGTCAAATTAATAGCGTAAATCGATTCGTATGATTAAGGCGAAGAAGGTAGGACAGGTGCGAAACGTTTATTGCAGGGCATGTGCTATTCGCTATTATGGAGGTAGGTTTGCTACGAATAAATTAGTAGCTAATTCGCAGCTAATATACGCAGGTTTTTTGAGTCTTCTTGGGGAAGACGATGACGTGTTGTGGGGTTATTGGGTCGTTTAAAATTTCGCGCGCGTTTCCATGCATTGGTTTGATTCTTTTATTTATTATTATGAAGGCGTTTTTAAAACGCGTGCTAGCTCTAGTAGAGTTGGTGAAAGGGGGATTTGTGACCCCAGGGACGTGGGTTCGATACCCAGCGTCCTCTCTTATTTTTTTTCTTTGATTTTCCTCTCTGATTCCATACAGTCCTGACCCCAAGGCTTACCATGATCCCTCAAAATCTGGCCATTAATCATTCCTCCACCTAGATCCAACGTGCCCAGTCTGATTCCCTATATCATACACTCTAATCATAATCCTACTCAAACAAAACCTTAATAAAAACTAATTTAATTTTAATTGTTTTATTTGGTTTAATTATTTTCCTAATACATATTAATAAAATGTTGATTATATTTTTAATAAAATGAATATGTAATATTTATATTAAATTATAAGTTGTTGTTCGTTCCGATTAAATTAATTAATTGCTATGGTCAACAATAAATTAAAATATTGTTAAATTAAAATAAAAAAATCAAACTAAATTCGATTAAATGGTTGCAATCATCTTATTGATTGTGATGATTAATCTCGCCTCATTATTTAATTTAATTTGTTATTATTTGTAGTCGTGCTAATCGATTATGAGAGGTAACAATATAAAAAAAAAATAAAAATTAATAAAAATAATAAAATACAAATAAATTGTTATTAGGGATAATCGAATCAATCGATTTGAATTGGTAACAGTGCAAACCTTTAATCTTTTAACTATGGTGATCAAACCTATTGATCATTGCGGTTAATTGTGCCAAATCAGGGTTGTACGCCCAAACCCTAATAATTCTAAAATCCGTTCAAATTACAAGACGAAACAAACTGCGATAGGCTAACTAAAAAGCCTCTAAAAAAAACCATATCAAATCAAATTCAAACTCTAAATGGCGTACAACCTTTCCCGAACTACGTAGACTCTGATCCTCCCTAAGGAGGTACGTAGGCACTTGGCAACAAGGCGAGTCCCCCTCTTCAAAATCTCAATCATGTCATTATAATTTTGTTTGCCACATTTCTTTACAAATCCTGCCATGCAACCCTAATCTTTGAACATTAGCCTTTAGGAAAGGGCTGAGGGTGCCTAACACCTTCCCTCAGCCGGATTATAATAGCTTACCCTAAATCTCTTAACTGCGTAAGGGTTTCCTATTCGCCCTTCAGAATAGGTGGCGACTCGAAAGCTGAAATTTTTAGGCAGGTTGCTACAGCTGGCGACTCTGCTGGGGAAACACTTTTAGTGAATTATTATGCTCCTAAGGCTTGAGTGGGCTTAGGTTTATGGCTCGTGGTTTGTGGTTTAGGGTTTGTGGCGCATTTTAGGGTTGGCAAATTGCCACATTTAGGGTTTGGGGGAGGTTTATCTTTTAATAAACATTAAATTATTTATTTGTTTATTTGTTTTATGTTTTTATCTGCCTGAAAATATCTGCTTTTATTTTTATATATTTGCTCTATTTTTATGTCGGTTAAACCTTAAATGTGGGAGTTAACTTTGAGACCAAAAGGGGACATGAATCGCCTTACGAATCTCACTGATAACTCCACTCGGAGTGGGTTAGGTATTTGGAAAGGTCCGAAACGAAGCTTGACTTTGTGGAGGGCTGGACTGGATACTTAGCTGATCTCTCCGGGAACCTACCCAAAAACTCGAACCTCATGGATAAAGTGAGTTGTTCCAAAATCCGAAGAGACGAAAAAGTCTCGGAGGCTACGAACGACCCCATGAGACCTTTTAGAACCCCCATATAAAGGTTGGCTCCCAAGAGCCCCCTACGTCGAACCTATGAACTTGGGTTCTTTGAAATACCATGTTTTTTTTTTTTGCTTAATTATTTTTTTTTTATGTTTGTATTATTTTTTTTTTGTTGTTATGTGTTTGCATGCATCATCTAATCATTTGCATTTTTCATCATGTCTTATCCACAAATAAAAATAATAATACACATATATGTATATATATTTGGTAAAATGTATTTTGTTGGTGAATGTGAAGGAAGGATGAGTACGAAGAAGACAATCGTGCACTTTACTGTTTCTACTCCAGACATTAAGAAATTGAAGATCATCAAAGAAAAATTGCCATCAGGTGCTTTGGATAGGTTTGAGATTCGCTATGGTAATATCTTGGATTTGCTAAGGGTAAAGGTGCAAGAAGAAGCTATCACCGCTTTGGTACAATTCTATGATCCGCCTTTGAGATGTTTTACTTTCCAGGATTTTCAGTTAGCACCTACCATAGAAGAAATGGATGCTATGTTGGGTTTTTCGCGGATAAAAAAGGAATTCTATACTGGTGTGGGTAAGGAAGTTGACTTTTCAGATCTAGAAAAGGCTTTAGGAATGTCCGCT
This sequence comes from Vicia villosa, assembly GCF_029867415.1. Lineage (NCBI taxonomy): Eukaryota > Viridiplantae > Streptophyta > Magnoliopsida > Fabales > Fabaceae > Vicia > Vicia villosa. Next base: position 2,098,870 of record NC_081180.1, on the reverse strand, counting down.
GCAGAATTAAAAGTACATTATAAAACTGAGGGAGAAGTGCATGAGTTCAAAAGATCTTATTTGGAAAATCAAGCATTAATGTTTGCTCAAAGGAAACAATGGGACATTTGTGGACATGTATTAGCTCTTTTGGTTTTTGGTGTTGTTTTATTGCCAAAGAATATTGATTATGTTGATCCTACCGCTATCCATGCTTTCACTTCTTTTAGGCTTTTTGACAAAGATCCAACTCCGACTATCCTCGCTAACATTTACTATGCTATTCATATGAGGTATGAAAGAAAGAGAGGAGTGCTAGTGTGTTGTGTTCATTTGCTCTATTCTTGGTTGACTTCCCATCTCTACAAAGCTAGTTGCTTCATCAAAGAATTAACTAGGAATGATTGGTCTCAAAAATTAAGGGCTCTTAAAGCGGATTCTATTCTATGGTATGCAAGAAAATTAAATTCAGATAAGATCATTTACAAATGCGGAGAATTCAACAATGTGCCATTGATAGGAACTCTTGGTTGTATTAATTATAATCCTGCTTTAGCACTACGTCAATTGGGTCATTCCATGGATGAAGAACCTTCCGAGCAACGTATAAAAGAATTAATTTTGCATGACAATGGGAAAGGTGAACCAAGAACATGGAAAAAGGTAATTCAAGCTTGGAGCAATGTTCAAAGGAGAGACTTTGGGCCAAAGAATGTAATTGCAAAAGCAGCTTATACCGCATGGGTTCAAGAAAGAGTTAAGAAAGTGTTGCTTCCTTTTATCGTGGATCCCGCCTACAAGCCTGATTCTCCTGATCCTGTTCCTTTATCCATCGAAGAGATAGAAGGAATCAGGGCTGCCCTGGAGGCGTCCCGAAAGGAGAAAGAGAAATTAGAACTTGATTTGCATCAACTTACTAATGAAAGGAGCCAACTACGCTTTGACCTTAAAGAGAAAAATCAAGAACTCCAAGCGATGAAAGAAGAAAATGATAGGCAAAGAAGTAAAAGAAAGCGTGCAACCGAAGGAGTTCTAAGTGCTAATTTTAATCTAGAATCGCATAATGAAAGGTTGGCACAAGCGGGTGTAGAGATTGCAAAATGGAGAAGGCGTTATGAAAAGGCTTCCCATGACAAAGCGGAATCCGAAAAAAATCTAGAAGCTGTGGTCTTCGAATTAACGGATAGAACTAAGGACCAAGAAGTGGAAATAAGGGATTTAAAGTTTGATCTTCAAGAGGCCCGCAATGCTGGACAAGAAGAACGCACAAGGAGGTTAACCGCGGAAGAAGCACTTTTACAGCGCACTGATGAGCGTCATAGAGCACTTCAAGCTTTGGCCGTGCTTAGGCAATTACTACTAAGGCAAAAGGAGTTATGTGATGCTGCAAGGGATGAAAGGGACTATTGGGAGAGACAATACACAATTGTTTCTACTGCTTATGAGCACGTGAGCATGGTTCCTAAGATGCTTGAAGAATACGAAAAGTGCCGCGATAATTATGACAAGCTAGTTTACTTGTGCAACGATCTAATCCTAGACATCCCAAGGAGTTTGGCAAAGGCGGAAACCTCTCTTGTTATCCTTCCCAAAGAAGTCAAGGAATTCATAGAGCTTTGTAGAGATATGGTGGATAAGTTCAAGGAGGACATCCAAAGGCGTTCTTAGTTTTAGATTATTTTCCTTTTTTCCAAGTATTTTCAATTTGTTATTTCAATTTCTATCTTTGTTAACCGACAATGGAGTTTGTTTTTAGTATTTTATTTCAATAAAGTGTGTTTCTTTTTCGTTACTCATCGTTTCTATAAATATTCGCCAACCTTGTTTACCTCTTAAAAAAAAAAAAATGTGTATATACATGTACAAAAGAAAAAGAAAAATAAATACATATGCAAAAAAAATATATACATAATACATATGTGCAAAAAAAGGAAAAAATGTACATGTATATATAAAAAAAAAAAAGGAAATAATATATAAATATATATGTGTATTATAATAGTGTGGATAAGACATAAACATTGCATAACCATATCATTCATAGCATGCATATCATATTTATTTTTTCAAAACATTAAAAAAAAAACTATCTTCATCTCCAGTCACACCATTGCAACTCGATCACTCATCCAGACCAGAGCTCAGAAGAAGAAAGCAATGGAACAGCTAGAGCAGAACCAAGCCGCCCTTCATGAAGAAATGACCCAGCTGAAAGGTACTGTTGAAGACCTCCAGGGAGGAATGGCCCAAGTGCTGAGCTTCATGAAAGACCTCAAAGATAAGCAAGACAAAGCTAAAGAAGTTCATGATCAGTATGAAGAGATACCTAAAGATGGCAACCCATTGTTAGGATATGTTCGAGGCTATGACCCTCACAAAACGAATGCTCACGCATCTAAAAGGGTCACCACGACCCATGAAGAGGGAGAGGCTTCTCAAGAAGGATTTATCCCTACTACTCAGAAAGAAGGGACGTCTCGCACAGTTCGCATTCCAATCAACAATCCGCTTAGGGATGAGGACTACTTGGACCTACAGTATGGGGACACTAATGACACAGATCAAGTCCCTCAACCAAATCTGACCTCTGCTAATTCTGGGGAGAATTCCAAGGAGAGTGGACAAATCAAGGCGCTGGAAGAAAGGATGAAAGCAATGGAAGGATATGATGCCTTCGATGTGGATACCTATGAAATGAGCTTGGTGCCGGATTTTACTATTCCTCATAAATTCAAGATACCCGACTTTGAAAAGTACAAGGGACTCTCTTGTCCGAGGAGTCACTTGCGCATGTATGTGCGAAAAATGGCTGCTTATGCTCATGATCAAAAGCTGATGATGCATTTTTTCCAAGATAGCTTGAGTGGAGCATCGGTTGACTGGTACATGCAATTAGAGAAGTCTCACATCCGAAGCTGGACCGACCTTGCTAATACGTTCCTAAAACAATATAAATACAATTTGGACATGGCACCCGATCGGATGCAACTCCAAAATTTGTCACAAAAGAAAGAGGAATCGTTTAAGGAGTATGCACAGAGATGGAGGGAAATGGCCTCCCGAGTCCAACCTCCCCTGTTGGAAAAAGAACTCGTAAAAATGTTTATGGCTACATTACAAGGGCCGTACTACGATAAAATGGTAGGGAGTGTGTCCTCAGGGTTTTCAGATTTAGTGGTTATTGGTGAAAGGATAGAAGACGGAATTAAGAGCGGGAAAATACAAGGAGTATCATCTAACTCTTATCACTCAAAGAGGCCCACCTCAACCTTCGCTAAAAATAAGGAAGGGGAGACCAACGCAGTAGTGCATCAAGAGTTTAGACCTCCTATGACATACTCACCTCAACCAAGATTCCAAGGCCCTCCGAGGAAGTTCGACCCTTTGCCCACTTCTAAAAGCGAGATACTGAAGCATCTATTAAACGAGCAGTTAGTGGAACTCAGGCCTATGCCACCTCCGATTCCCGGAAAGACTATGCCCAATTTCAAAGCTAATGAGAGGTGTGAATTTCACGCCAATTCTCCGGGGCATACATTGGAAAAATGTTGGGCCTTTAGGCACAAGGTTCAGGACCTGATAGAGTCAGGAGCAATTGCTTTTGACAAACCTAATGTGAAGACAAACCCTATGCCCCGTCATGATGGCACAGTCAATGCAATAGAGGTAGTCACCGAGCAAGAGTTCGTTCAACAACGGAGCTCCCCCATAGATGCCCTTAAGAGGTATCTACTTGCAAAGGGGTTCGTCCTCGAACATAACGAAGCCTTTAAGACAACCCTGCAAAGACTCGTGAATCAAGGGGTAGTTCAGTTTAAAGAATATCCTAAGGAAGAGTATGTGGCCATGCTGGACAGGAATGAACCGTTAATGATACCAAGACAAGGGGCAAGGAAGACGTTGATCATCCCTTGCGCCAAAGCCACACTGCTGATACCCGCGCAAGTACACACTAGGATTATCCCAGTCAGGGATCCATATCCTGTGGACAAGATGAAAGCAGTTCCATGGGAATATGAGTCTAATGCTAGTACCGATGTGACAAACATCGTCGGGCCTGGGGGTATGACTCGTAGCGGTCGCATATTCAATACTGCTAAATCAAAAGAGAATTCAGCACAAGCAAATGATCAAGCCACTGTGGTCCCTACTGAAAGAAGCACACCCATAGACAAGGAGATCACTAACAAAGATGCCGAAGAATTCTTGGCATTAATCAAGAAAAGTGATTATAAGGTAGTGGATCAGTTGCACCAAACTCCATCCAGGATATCACTCCTCTCGCTGTTAATCCATTCAGAAAAACATCGAGACACCCTGATGAAGATCTTGAGTGCTGCCCATGTAACCAAAGACATCACTGTAAATCAATTTGATGGAATGGTGGCTAATCTTACTGCTGGGGCATGCTTAAGCTTCAGTGAACACGAGTTGCCCTCACAAGGGAAAGAGCATAACAAAGCCCTGCATATCTCCATACAATGTGGGAAAGCTCATCTGTCTAGAGTGTTGATCGACACAGGATCGTCATTAAATGTGATGCCAAAGGCCACCTTAGACAAGATAGATTTGGAAGGACTGGTAATAAGACCAAGCCGTCTGGTGGTCAAAGCCTTTGATGGGTCGCAAAGCCCGGTGTTTGGAGAGGTGGACCTCCCTGTGGTAATAGGCCCTCACACTTTCTGCATCAATTTCCAAGTGATGGAGATTGAGCCTGCCTACACATGTTTATTAGGACGCCCTTGGATCCATGCTGCTGGGGCAGTTACCTCTACTCTGCATCAAAAGGTGAAATTTGTGGATGGAAACTCTATAGTAACCGTCAGTGGGGAGGAGGACATATTTGTCAGCAATCTAGACTCATACCGATACATTGAGGCTGGGGAAAAGGCATTAGAGACTTCGTTCCAAGCACTAGAGATTGCCACTGCTGTCACACTACCAATTGAGAAAACACGAAGGGCGGTGACATCCTGGAGAGACCTGCAAGACACAAAGATGGAAGGCTGGGGAAAAATTCCAGAAGTGCAAGAGAAGAAAGATCGTCTGGGGTTAGGATACCAACCAACAAAGAAGGCTGCAAAGGAAGAGCAACGATTCCCTCCGATCGCACAGACTTTTGTTACAGGTGGATATGAGCATGTATCCATGATATCTAGCATGGAGGGAACGTCCAATTTTATCCGGATGATTAGGCCAGGAGAACAGCTTCAGAATTGGACAAGCCTGGAGATACCGGAGATAGTTTTCATTTCAAAGTAATTTCCTATTGTGTGTTTTATTTCCCTTTTTAATAAAGAAAGACAATAACACTCATGCCTCGCCCGAAGCATAGAGTTAGTTTGTAAGGGCCCCATTTACTTTCAAGTTTGAAGTTTATTAATAAAATTGTCTTTGCATTTTGGTATTGAAAACATTGCCTTTTTCTTTTTCGCATTTATTCCTTCTCCATTTCTGAAAATGACAAATAAATTTCTTGCACGAACAAAGCACATTCACATCTGCATACTAAAAGAAAACAAAACATAAAACATGTGCAGATCACCTTCCGACACCACCGATAATAATACTGCTGAGACTCTATACAAACTCGAGGCTCTCGCTAATCAGGCTGAAGAAGGGAATGAGGAAGACGATGAACTTCCGGAAGAGTTGTCAAGGTTAGTGGATAAGGAATCCAAGAGCATGCTCCCTCCACAAGAGGCCATTGAAATCATAAACTTGGGAACGGACGAAGAACCTAAGAACATTAAGATTGGGGCAATGCTAGGTAAGGACGTAAAAGCAACGTTAATCAAGCTCCTCCATGAGTATGCATAGATTTTTGCTTGGTCATACCGTGACATGCCAGGGTTGGATACAGACATTGTGGTACACAGGTTACCTCTCAAAGAAGGATGTGCGCCGGTCAGGCAAAAGCGCAGAAGGGTTCGACCAGATATGGATAGTAAGATTAGGGAAGAGGTGCTCAAACAATTTGACGCCGGATTTCTTGCTGTAGTTGACTATCCACCCTGGATTGCCAACATAGTGCCAGTTCCTAAGAAGGACGGGAAGGTACGCATGTGCGTAGATTACAGAGACCTGAACAAAGCAAGTCCAAAAGACGATTTTCCACTACCGCATATAGATATCTTGGTGGATAATACAGCACAAGCTTCGTGGTTTTCCTTCATGGATGGGTTCTCTGGGTATAATCAGATCAAGATGGCTCCCGAAGATATGGAAAAGACGACCTTCATGACATCCTGGGGCACTTTCTGCTACAAAGTAATGCCTTTTGGGTTACGAAACGCAGGGGCAACATATCAAAGAGCCATGGTCACACTTTTCCATGATATGATTCATAAGGAGATCGAAGTATATGTAGATGATATGATTGCTAAGTCTCGCACAGAAGAAGAGCATATTACAAATCTACATAAGCTGTTTGAACGTCTAAAGAAGTACAAGCTAAGGTTAAACCCGAACAAGTGTACGTTTGGTGTAAGATCGGGAAAGCTGTTGGGATTCATTGTAAGCCAGCGAGGCATAGAGGTCGATCCTGACAAAGTAAAAGCCATACAAGCGATGCCCGTTCCAAAAACAGAAAAAGAGGTACGAGGTTTCCTGGGTCGATTGAATTACATCTCAAGGTTCATTTCGCATCTAACGGCTACATGCGAGCCTATATTCAAACTACTCAGGAAGGATCAACCCATCAAGTGGAATGATGATTGTCAAGTAGCCTTCGAAACCATAAAGAACTACTTGCAAGAACCACCTATACTCTTACCTCCTGTACCCGGAAGGCCACTAATCATGTACCTCACAGTACTCGAAAGGTCTATGGGGTGTGTACTGGGACAGCAGGATGAAACAGGCAGGAAAGAACATGCTATCTACTACCTCAGTAAGAAATTCACGGATTGCGAATCTCGGTATTCAGCATTGGAAAAGACATGTTGTGCCCTAGCATGGGCCTCCAAACGTCTAAGGCAATATATGCTGAATCATTCCACGTGGCTAATATCGAGAATGGATCCTTTAAAATACGTGTTCGAAAAGCAGGCGCTCACGGGTAGAATTGCAAGGTGGCAAATGTTGTTGTCCGAATACGACATACAATATGTAACTCAAAAAGCAATAAAAGGGAGTGTATTGGCAGAACATCTTGCTCACCAACCCCTCGAGGAATACCAATCCATGAAGTTCGACTTCCCCGATGAGGATATTATGCTAGTAAGAGACTATGAAATACCAGGACCCGACGAGGGACCCGAACCGGGTTTGGTATGGAAACTCATGTTCGACGGTGCCTCAAATGCACTAGGACATGGCATAGGGGCAGTATTGACATCTCCCGATGACCGGCACTTACCCTTCACTGCAAGACTATGTTTCGACTGCACCAACAACATTGCAGAATACGAAGCATGCATATTGGGGTTAGAAGCTGCAATCGACCTAAGGATCAAACTCCTGGATGTATACGGAGACTCAGCATTGGTAATCCATCAAGTCAATAAAGAGTGGGACACTCGGGATGCAAAACTAATCCCATACCGAGACCTTATACTAGAGTTGACGGCTGAATTTGATACTATCACCTTTACTCATATCCCGAGGGAAGAAAATCAAATAGCTGACGCACTAGCAACGCTCTCCTCTATGTTCAAGGTGACCTGGCCAAACCATGAACCACGAATAACTGTTAGACACTTCGACGAACCTGCCTATTGTCTCACGATTGAGGAGCAGTCTGACAACAAACCATGGTACCACGACATTAAAAAGTACCTGGAAAAACAAGAATACCCGGAGAATGCCTCAACAATTGATAAAAAGACACTGAGGAGACTTGCATCCAAGTTCTTCTTAAGCGGAAGCATCCTATACAAAAGGAACTATGATTCAGTGTTGTTGAGGTGTGTAGATAAAAACGAGGCCAAGGAGATTATCAGGGAGGTACATGAAGGAACCTTTGGGACCCACACAAACGGACACTCAATGGCTAGAAAGATACTGCGAGCAGGGTACTACTGGTTAACAATGGAGGCCGACTGTTTCCAATATGCAAGGACCTGTCACAAGTGCCAAATCTACGCTGATAAGGTGCACGTACCACCAAACCCGTTGAACGTTCTGAGTTCACCATGGCCATTTGCAATGTGGGGAATCGACATGATAGGGATGATAGAACCCAAAGCTTCGAATGGACACCGATTTATACTGGTTGCAATAGACTACTTCACCAAATGGGTAGAAGCTGCCTCTTACACCAACGTGACGAGACAAGTAGTCACTCGGTTCATCAAGCATAATATCATATGTCGATATGGGGTTCCAAGCAGGATTATCACCGATAATGGGTCGAATCTGAACAATAACATGATGAGGGAGCTGTGCGAGGAGTTCAAGATTGAACACCACAATTCTTCACCATACAGGCCTAAAATGAACGGCGCTGTCGAAGCTGCAAACAAAAATATCAAAAAAATAATACAAAAGATGGTGAAAACATACAAGGATTGGCACGAAATGCTTCCCTTCGCCCTACACGGTTACAGAACCTCGGTGCGTACATCTACAGGGGCAACCCCCTTCTCCCTAGTCTACGGTATGGAAGCTGTCCTCCCAATCGAGGTGGAGATCCCGTCACTAAGAGTCATAGCTGACACAAAGTTAGAAGAATCGGAATGGGTAAAAACTCGTTTTGATCAGCTTAATCTCATTGAAGAAAAGCGACTGACAGCTTTGTGTCATGGACAACTCTATCAGAAGAGGATGAAAAAAGCGTTCGATAAGAAGGTCCGACCTCGAACCTACAAAGAAGGTGACATTGTCCTCAAGAAGATACTGTTACCTCGACTCGACGCCCGAGGAAAATGGACACCTAACTACGAAGGTCCATACATCGTAAAAACAGTGTTCTCAGGAGGGGCATTAGTCCTCACTACAATGGATGGGGATGAGCTACCGCATCCAATCAATTCAGATGCAGTCAAGAGGTACTATGCCTAGCAGGGGCAAGGCTTCAAGCTACGAGCCCAAGACAATTCGTAAAGGATAGGAAATCGAGCAATCACCAACTTCCGAAGTCAAAGGATTACTGGGGACCTCGATAGCAAAAGAGCAATAGCAGTATTAATATCATTTCTATTTGTCATTTTCTTTCTTTCATACCTTTTGTACATTCGCCAATTCAAGGCAACAATCAATAAAAGTCTTTCCCTTTCATACTTATCTTTTCATCATTTCAATACCAAGTGCAAAGAATAATTTATGTCTCATAAACTTTAAACTTTGAGCTTAAAACAAGAAACTTACAAACTAACAGACTAAATAAAGGGGACGAAACCACGGCATCTCCGGTAATCGATATACGCCTGGTCCTGAAAGCACTGCAATATCCCAGTAGACTAACTTCAGACGATCTGAGTTAAGACCCACAAAGCTGCTCGAAAAGCTAAACAAATCCAATGGGTGACAGAAGATAATGCATCGAATTCATCATACATATTCATACGCATGTACACTTACATATGTACCATCGGCATAAGCATGCATACATTTACAACAAATCATAAGCATATACATTCGCGGAGCATCATTTTGCAGATGAAGCTTGGTTTCTCTTGAATCCAATTTCAAACTCTATTCTCAATTTCAATTTCAAACCAAATCGTAACCCTCGCGTTACGTCTTATCACGGCAGTGATAACGGCACTTTCAAACCAAATCGTAACCCTCGCGTTACATCTTATCACGGCAGTGATAACGGCAATTTCAAACCAAATCGTAACCCTCGCGTTACGTCTTATCACGGCAGTGATAACGGCAATTTCCAAACTAAATCGTAACCCTCGCGTTACGTCTTATCACGGCAGTGATAACGGCAATTTCAAACCAAATCGTAACCCTCGCGTTAAGTCTTATCACGGCAGTGATAACGGCAATTTCCAAACTAAATCGTAACCCTCGCGTTACGTCTTATCACGGCGGTGATAACGGCAATTTCAAACCAAATCGTAACCCTCGCGTTACGTCTTATCACGACAGTGATATGACACCACGTTCTCTGGCAGCAGCCATGACTCATTTCATTTTCAAGCTCCAATTCCAATCCCAAACATGCCATACCACGGTAATCCCGTGGCCAGCAACGCATCTACTCCACATTCCGCAATATCAGCAAATTTCAGGGCATTCTCAGTGTTCAATAATCTTCCATCTTCAGGTCGCGACGGGAAAGTAAGCCTGTCCGCCTCTTCAGGTTCAAGAATATTGAACAGGGGCAGCTGTCATACCCCAAAATTTGCCCCATCTACTTCACTTACAAAGATTCAAAGACTAGGGATCCATTCAAGCAACACCCCTAGTCAAGAGCCTCCTAAGGCTAGGGTTTGAGGTTCCCCTAAGAGGGATCAATGAGATAAGGCTCCTAATCAAGGATGTATGGTTCATAGTGATCTAATCTAAATCCATGGCAAAAGTCAAGGCACTACTCCAAAGGTCACCTGCTCAAACAATCTCAAGATATACAATCAACTGATTCAAATCCAAAGTCAAGACATGATCCAAACTTCTAACCATTGGTCACACAATAAGTGTGGGGATGTATATCAATCATTTGATCAAAGCTTGATCATGATTCCATTAATAGAAACTCAGAGATGAACAAATATAGAAAGGTTCAAATTAGGGTTTCTTAGGAGAAAGTCAACCCAACTTTGACTGGGCATAACTTTCACATGGAACATCAGAAATTCTCCACTCAAAGCCTATTTTGAAGGAAATTGGATTCTCTACAATTTTGTGTCTCACAAGCCAAGGCCAAAAATGCTTCATTTAAGAGATACAAGGCAAAAGATTACAGGTCATTTTCAGGCATCCTTCAGAAACAGTTTTTTCCCAAAGAGAATATGATCAAGATAAAAGCTTCAAATGAAAAATATGTTCCAAAGTGGCTTATAGAGGACCTCTTGAGGTTTCTAAAAAGTATTAGATCTCCCTCATAGCTTAAAAATTGAGTGAGATATGCTTGATCAAAGTTAGGTGATTTTGAGGGACCAAATGTAAAAAAAGAGGGTTCAAATTAAGGAATTTTGCAAATGGGCCTATGTTTTTGTGGTATAAACTTGATCCACAAGCCATTAGCTTGTCCAAAACAAAAGGGCACGAAATTTATCATATTAATTGATTTAATATATTTTTTATTTCATTTTTTATGATTTAATTAAGTATAAAATCAAATATTATGATAAAATATTCATAAAGGCCAATTTCAATCAGTATTAATGGCAAAATATATTGTTATTTTCGTGCTAAATCAAATGGAAAGGAGTGATACAATATTTGGACCAAATTGGAAACTTTTTATTCAAGAAACAAATCAAAATTCTCAAAGAAGAAAGATTGGATTTAAAGGCTTTTGAGACTCTTTTCTAAACCTAATCTGATTCACTATAAGTATAGAGGCTGAGGCATAAGGGTTGGGGACGAAATTCTGGAGTGAGAGACACTTGCAAGAACCGAAAAAATCACTCAAGAACTTGAAATTGGTTTTTGAGAATCGAGTGGTTTCATCAAGAACTAAAGGCCTCAAAAGCTTCTACAAGTAATTTGGAACGTGTGTGGATCCTTAATCTGCTTCAACACCCCCAGAACTGTCTCCGATTTGTCAAAGTAAGTGCTTCTGAATCTTCGATCGATTAGCATAATACGTGCATGTTCATGCTGTTTTGATTGTACATTTGGCTTTTCCTAATTGCTATGATCGATTCTGGACGGTTTGATTGAGTTTGGCGCGCTATAGGGTGATCGGCCATTAGAGGCCGATCCAAGCTTTTAGGGTTTATATTTGGGGCTTTCTGATAGGTGTGAAATTGAGTCAAATTAATAGCGTAAATCGATTCGTATGATTAAGGCGAAGAAGGTAGGACAGGTGCGAAACGTTTATTGCAGGGCATGTGCTATTCGCTATTATGGAGGTAGGTTTGCTACGAATAAATTAGTAGCTAATTCGCAGCTAATATACGTAGGTTTTTTGAGTCTTCTTGGGGAAGACGATGACGTGTTGTGGGGTTATTGGGTCGTTTAAAATTTCGCGCGCGTTTCCATGCATTGGTTTGATTCTTTTATTTATTATTATGAAGGCGTTTTTAAAACGCGTGCTAGCTCTAGTAGAGTTGGTGAAAGGGGGATTTGTGACCCCAGGGACGTGGGTTCGATACCCAGCGTCCTCTCTTATTTTTTTTCTTTGATTTTCCTCTCTGATTCCATACAGTCCTGACCCCAAGGCTTACCATGATCCCTCAAAATCTGGCCATTAATCATTCCTCCACCTAGATCCAACGTGCCCAGTCTGATTCCCTATATCATACACTCTAATCATAATCCTACTCAAACAAAACCTTAATAAAAACTAATTTAATTTTAATTGTTTTATTTGGTTTAATTATTTTCCTAATACATATTAATAAAATGTTGATTATATTTTTAATAAAATGAATATGTAATATTTATATTAAATTATAAGTTGTTGTTCGTTCCGATTAAATTAATTAATTGCTATGGTCAACAATAAATTAAAATATTGTTAAATTAAAATAAAAAAATCAAACTAAATTCGATTAAATGGTTGCAATCATCTTATTGATTGTGATGATTAATCTCGCCTCATTATTTAATTTAATTTGTTATTATTTGTAGTCGTGCTAATCGATTATGAGAGGTAACAATATAAAAAAAAATAAAAATTAATAAAAATAATAAAATACAAATAAATTGTTATTAGGGATAATCGAATCAATCGATTTGAATTGGTAACAGTGCAAACCTTTAATCTTTTAACTATGGTGATCAAACCTATTGATCATTGCGGTTAATTGTGCCAAATCAGGGTTGTACGCCCAAACCCTAATAATTCTAAAATCCGTTCAAATTACAAGACGAAACAAACTGCGATAGGCTAACTAAAAAGCCTCTAAAAAAAACCATATCAAATCAAATTCAAACTCTAAATGGCGTACAACCTTTCCCGAACTACGTAGACTCTGATCCTCCCTAAGGAGGTACGTAGGCACTTGGCAACAAGGCGAGTCCCCCTCTTCAAAATCTCAATCATGTCATTATAATTTTGTTTGCCACATTTCTTTACAAATCCTGCCATGCAACCCTAATCTTTGAACATTAGCCTTTAGGAAAGGGCTGAGGGTGCCTAACACCTTCCCTCAGCCTGATTATAATAGCTTACCCTAAATCTCTTAACTGCGTAAGGGTTTCCTATTCGCCCTTCAGAATAGGTGGCGACTCGAAAGCTGAAATTTTTAGGCAGGTTGCTACACCCATATCATGGGAAGACCAATACAGGTTATACACAGTGCCCCAAGCATGAACCCCAAAGGGGAGAAGCACTTACGGGTGGTGTCTTTTATATCGTCATACCCTAGGATGGCCAATCTGGGATATACAGAATCTCTCAAGACACTACTACATAACGTGCAAACAACAACGCCCAAGTCACCACGACCGGTCCTTTGAATTTGGGTGCCATGGGCGAATCAAAAGAGTGGTGCCCCTATAATTTTTTAACAATAAATACATTGGGACACAAGATATAATTGAATAAAAAACACATTTTCATTTAACATTATGCAAAAAGAATTCAAGTATGAATCTTTGAATCAATGTTTATACTACATCAAAACATAAACCACTATAAAGAGAGTTCTTCTTCTTCTTCTTCTTCTTCTTAATTCGATTTTTTCCTATAAAAAAATAGACCAAACGTTTAAAATTATTTTAATATCATCCTCTTAACATTTTTTTGTTGTAAAATCATTAATAATTTGGTTATAATCAAGGTTCTTCAAAATATTATTTTCAATTGAAATCAACGCAAGACTATTTAATCTATCTTGTGACATATTAGATCTCAAATAAGATTTTAATAATTTTAATTTAGAAAAACTTTTTTCAGCAGATGCAACTCTGATAGGAATAGTCAATATTATTTTATAAGCTATGCATGCATTAAGAAAACAATTAAAAGTATTTAAACTACTCAATATTAGGGGTGGCAAAACGGCCCGCCCGCCCCGTCTTAAGCTTGCCAAAAAGCGAGCGGGGCGGGCAAGCCCGCAAAGTTAAATGGACATAAAAATCATGCCCGCCCCGCCAAAATTGCGGGTTGGCGATCGGCGGGCTTGCCCGCCTATTTTTTATTTTATTTTCATTTTTTAATAAATTAATAGTCTTTTTTACCTTTCAATTAAAATTTTCACTTATTTTTTAGAATAATTTTTTATAAAGTATCTTTTAAACAAATTTTACCCTAAAAATATATTGCATATATTTACAAATAAATGTATAAAATAAAATCATAAAAAATTTGAATTACTAGAATTAATTAAAAAATGGCGGGCTTAAGGCGAGACGAGCTTAACGAATAGGTGAGGTGGGCTTTAACGGGCGACGGGCTTTGGCAGGGTGAGCTTAAGCGGGAGGCGTGTTTTGGCGACGCGGGTTTTGGTGGACGGCGGACCTAAAATCCCAAACCAACCCGCTATTTTTTGCCGGGAACGCGGGCCAAGCTGGCGGGCCCCGCCCGTTTTGCCACCCCTACTCAATTTCATATAGCTTGATTTTGATTCAACTGTTAAAACTTATCTAATAACTTTCAATTCTTCAAACAAAATTTCACCATCAACAACTTAATCCAAATTTAACACGGTCAGAAGATTTTAACCTACCAAATAACATTATCAATAATATAAAATATTCTCTATATCATTATTTTAATTTTAGTGTCTCAATTAAATTGTTTAGTTGCTAAAATTATGGATATATTAATTGATTTTATTTAAGGGGAATTAATTGATTTTATTCAACTCTATATTTATTTATGGGAAATTACATTCTTTTATTAATTTTGACTTTGTAGTGCCCTTATAATTTTGTTAGCCAGTATTTTTTTTAAAAAATTCTAACAATTTTTTTTATAATAGAAAATTTTCTTTTAATATATATGTAGGGGTAAAAAAACAATTTTTTTGGTGCCCCTAAACTCAAGTGCTAGCATTTTTTTATTTTTTAATTAAAATTGTTAGAATATAATAACGGTTGATGACCTAACTGTGGTGATACAATCAGGCTTTCATGGATTCAAAACTCAACGCCCTCAAATATTTTATTCCTTTAACGTTAAGGCGCACCTTTTATTTTTTTCTTTTTAAATAAAAAATAAAAGATATATCACCACGGTAATCAAAACCGGACCGCAACGACCGGTTCAACCTGATGGACCTAGAACCGGAACCCTAACTGGTCTGTTTGGACATGAAAACTAACATGTGAAAGAACCAGGATTTAAATCAGAAAACTGGTCAAGAACCAGATAAAAACTAAAAAACCAACGGTTTAGGAGATTTTTAGGGTCGGACCGGATTTTGCTTTTGATTGATAAAAATATAATAAAAAAATTGTTTTAAATTAAAATAATGCATGATTTAATTTTCTTTTTCCTTCTCTAATCACTCTAGTACAAATTATAGTAGAAAAATCAAAGTAAAAACTATTTTAAATTCTCCTTAGAATTGTTGGATTGTTTTTCATTATTGGTTGTTACAATATCCGTATGTCTCTCAGGAAAGGTTCCTATAGGTGTTTGCGCAAGCAGGGAGATTTGAGTCTCCAATTCCTTGTTGTGAGTCGCGAGGGACTCGACCATAATGTTCAACTTCCTAAGGATTTCATTATTATGGAGACTTTGTTTTCTAAACTCTTCATTCGGGAGAGTTTGTGTCACAACAAACCTTTGCATCATAGATTCTAGCCTAGAGAGAGACTGTGTCGCAATAAAATTTTCCATTAACACTTCGAGGTCGGATTTATGGGAATTTTATGGTTCCTTAAAATACTGGGAGTAATAATCAGGGCCGGCCCTGGGCCCGGGCAAGCAGGCCCACATCCCAGGGCCTCAAAATAAATAGGGCCTCAGTTTTGGGAATTATAGTTAGGACATTCCTAGTAATTGCTTTGTGAGCTTTTAGTCACCTGTTTGAGACCTAGTTGCTTAAAAATGTTAAATTAAAACTTCATTTTTTTACCTAATAATTAGTTTTTTCAATGAATTGCTGATATAATTATTGTGACAATTAACATTTCTCAAAATTTAATTATAATATAATTTGTATAAATTTTTTTAAAATAATTTTTGTGACAATTAGCATTTCTCAAAATTTAATTATAAAATAATTTGTATATGATCAATTAAACTTTATAATCAGATTTTAAATCAAATTTTATTTTCAATAGTTATTTTTTCTAATCCTTTTAATTTTATCTTAATTTATTTCAGTATAAATTTTAGAGACTGTTTATATGTTATAATTAAATATTTAAAAGTTTATCATACAATTAACTTATTTATTATTAAATTTTTATGATGAAATCAAATTCATTATCATTTGTGTTTTGATTTATTATTTTTTAGACTATAGAAATAAATTTCTTACCAATTAGATAAGTCTGCATATTAGAGTCGGGACATGGTTTAGGCCTACTCCTACATTTCCTAGCCATATGATTTGGTTTCCCACAATTAAAGCAAGAGAAAACACTAGTTTTATTTCTTTGAGATGGTGGATGGTGTATAGAAATTGGAGCAATTAAGGCCCTTAAAAGATTCTCATTCTTAATTTAGTTAATCATATTGCGATTTTGAATTATTTAATGATTTGCACATAGCTTCTTATCAAAATTGAAATTATTTTTGTTGAGAGAAACAAAGACTTCATATTTATGATTTTGTCTCCGGGATTTTTTTATTTATTTTTGAGAGAAATGAAAAATATATTTTTTTGTTACGGGTCCATTTTTTTGTTTACCCTGGGCCTCTAAAAAGTCGGGACCGGCCCTGGTGATAATTATAGAGAAATTTTGGGTGATCCATCCACCTAGGCTTACAGTAATTGAAACAAGAGTGCCTTAGTCTATACGGCGCAGCAATGAAGTTACCATATTGACTTAAATTGATCCCTGGCAACGGCGTCCAAAACTTGATGTGTTCTGTAAGTGCATGGAATATATCGTAGTAATAAAAGAATATCAAACCCAAAGAGATCAATAATCAATCTACCGTTATCTACTATGTTTATGTAAATCTAAGGCTACGGATCTTAATGGGAAGGAAATTTAAAATAAAAATTAAGACAAGTTGGTTTAGAAAAAATGATAAAAGTGAGACTAGAATGTGGTTCGAATCGATCAACAGTTCCCACAACTAAGTCAGATTAATTACTTAAATTGGGATAATATTTTTATTTAATAGAAAGAAACTTAATTTAAATGAACTGTTTGCGTTCGCGAAACTGGAATCAAGCTTTATTTGAATATCTATATTGTCGTTGTCGTAGTTCAATTTGTTAAAGTATAAAACTAATGTTTTTGAAAATTTAGTATTTTAATTAATTAAAAATCCGTTTTTGGTGAAAAATAAGTCTAAAGGTTTTACCGGTTGTCGCTCGCATAATACCAGAGTTTAAATTCATAAATGCCTGTTGTCGTAGCACATTTATACTTTTAAATTCTATATTCTCTTTAGACAAAAATTATATAAAATTTCTAACAAAATAAAATCTATATTTTTTATTCTAATTTTTAATTATCATATTTTTATTAAGTAAAAACAATATAAAAAGCAACATATTTTTTTTTACTTTTAAGTATTCATTTATATTTTAATGTGTAAAATGGAAAAAATATGATAGTTATGGTAAGATAAATGAGATACTTATAATTTGACCAAAAAAAATTATAAATAATTTAAGTGGTGCCAATATTATTTTCCAAATTTTATATAAAAAGTATAATAAATTTGTGCTGACATGGCATTAAAACCACTACTTAAGTTGATGCAAGATTTTCCATATCAGACTCTCTGGTGTGACGTGGCAGATACAAACGACGGAGATTGAAGATGAAGTGTGTAATATTCCTCTCGACTTCTCGTCACATACACGAATGACAAAAATTAAAGATAAAATGTGTAGTACTCTTGTTGCCACTTGTATTCACATGTGTAGTACTCTTTTTGCCACTTGTATTCACATGTCGAAGCACCCTTTAATTGGTGCAAGGTTGTTAAAATCTCGATTTAAAACCTAAACTCTATAGATTTCACGTTTCTAGGTCAGCATTTCGTGTTAAATCGCAGGTAAAAACCTTTTTATGTAAAATCGTATTCTGAAACGATTTTACGTGATTTAAATCTTTCTAAAATCGGTAAAATCGTGTAAAATCATGTAAAATCGTTGGATTTTACTCTTCGACCTGATTTTACTTTTTTGTCAAAGTTAAAAATCACATGTTATATTTCGGCCCATAAATTTTCTCTATGGATTTTTAATTTTATTCACATTCATATCTTGGTTATAATACTAAAAAAAATTAACATTTGGAGATGGATTTAATCAAGTCGAATATGAATGTTCTAATTAATGAAGATGATGTTGTAGAAGGATTGAAATTTTGATTAAGTTGAAGAAGAAGATGAAAAGATTTATTTTTTTGAACTTGAAAAATTTATGAAACTATTTTTTTTAATAATCTTTTGGATGTTATATTTTATGATTTAGTGGACAATTTATGTAGTTTGATACATGTTTGTGAATATTACACTTTATTATGATGATATCGTATATTTTTGTTTTAGAATTAAGTTAAAATTTTAAATAATTATTGCATTTTAAATATTATATTAGTATATATAAGCCGTATATATAAATTAAATATAATTTTAATAGGAGGTAAACTCTATGATTTTACGTTTCAATTTTACGTTTCGATTTTAACTAAGTAAAACGAGTTAAGGTAAAAACTCGATTCTGACAATCTTGAATTGGTGGCTATATTTGTAGTGCAACAATTGATTTTTTGTTTAGTGTCTATATAATTGCATTAATTATAAAATTTCCTCAAATTGTGAATAATAATTTGATAAGTAAAATAAAATAAAACCTAAATGATCTTTCACTTTTATTAATTGATAAATATATCTCTAAAATTATAATTTCTCTAAAAATAATTATAAGAAAAAGTAATTACTTTTATATAAATTAAAAATATCAATTTTTTTTGTTAAAACAACTTAATTCGTAATTGTGCAACAACATTCAATTGCGTAGTGCGGATTTGGATTTACATATTCGTTTATTCATCTTAAATTAATAAGTAAATAATAAATAAATAAATAAAATTAATTTTTTATTTCATGATTGAATATTAATGTATTTTCAAAATTTTCACTCTTTAATAACTTGTTTTTTAATGAGAATAAAAAAATAATTAAAGAGCAATTTAAAAAAATTAGGGTTAAATAAGTTTTTGGTCCCTATAAATATTGCACTTTTCATTTTTAGTCCCTCCCGGCCTTTAGGCAACGATTTTTACAAAAAAACCGTTGCCAAAACCAGCTAAAACCGTTGCCAAAACCCAGGAGGGACTAAAAATGAAACTGCAATATTTATAGGGACCAAAAACTTATTTAACCCAAAAAATTATGATTAAATAGAGTCAAATGACAAATATTTGACTTCAGTACTACATGAATATTTTAGTGTAATTATAAAATTAATAAATAATTAAATAAATTATTCAAATAAAAATTAATAATTAAATTAAAGAAAATAAAGACAAAATGAATTACCAAAATATTTAAAGTAAACATTTTTTCTAGTCATAATGGAAGAAATTAAGACACGAGTCAAGTGTTACATCAAATGGGAGGACATTATTTCAGAGAAGAGATCAAGAGATGCTAAAAGAAGAGTTTGTCAAGATCGGATCCTAGCGATCATAAAAAGCCCAAAGAGCATGGTCATCACCGAGAAAAGGCATTGTATAAGACAGATTAGAGACCATTAGAGATTCTCACCCCGTTAAGTACTAGACGAGAAAGGATCTTGCAAAAGAGATGCAACACAAGGACTTCCCAAGAGGTCACCCATCCTAGTATTACACTCTCCCAAACATGCTTAACTACAAAGTTCTGATGGGATATGATGCATTTGTGCTGGTATAGTTGCACCTAATATTGATCATCCTAGGACACGGTGATATAGAAGACACTGCCCTCAAGCGCTTAGACCATTTGGGCCTCACACTAAGGGGCTATGTACGTTCAGGATTGGTCATTTTGGGATATGGCGATATAAAAGATACCGCCCTTTAGTGCTTCACCTTTTCGGGCCTCACGCTCACTACTACAAAAAAGGCTTACAATAAGGGTTGGGAAAGATATATAATTACGCAAGACCATGCGTTGTTATGTAGCATGTGTTTGTATATGCGTTACTTACAATCACGATCCAGTGACCGTTGTATTAAACAGAAAAGCGCGCGTCTCATCACAACGATTGTGCCAAACAACCGTTGTGATAGACATAAAAGTCATATGTTTGATTCTCAGCAGTGCCGTTTTGGTATTTATATTATTTTGGACAACACGCGAGATATTACAATGGTTGTGATATATAAAGTTGTGAAATTTTCTACATAATTAATAAATATAATCATACTTTTATAATTTTCCCCATTTTTTAACATGTATTTTTGTGGACCACATCACAACATAACAAACAACTTGCATTTGTGATATAATAATAATAATAATAATAATAATAATAATAATAATAATAATAATAATAATAATAATAATAATTGTATCATAATAATAATAAAAATTGGATTAAAAACCAAAAGTTGTATATTACTTCAA